>NC_053490.1:438175299-438475299 GCF_905171775.1 Rana temporaria
GCTGACTGTATGCAACTGGTCCACTTGAAGATGAAACTTCAAGATCAGCTTTTTTCATTTAGAAAATTATGGCCAAAAGTGTAAAAAATTAAGATGTTTGAGAAATGTACTGTTTAATGTTAATACTATTGTCTGATACTGTGTGGAAAACCAGAGTGTCCGAGCCAAATTTTTTTTAAATTATTGATGACGTCAGTGTACACAATGGATGACTATTACCTAGTACACAGAAGGAGGAAGTGGCAAGGCTGGAAGCCAAGATGTAGCCTGTCGAATTGCAATGAAATTTACAAGAATAGCACTGTAATGAAACAACTTGAATGATGATTTAAAAATATTGGCCATGAAATGTCTCTAATTAACGGCATAGCCTGGTTAAAATCTATAGTTTTTCTATTCAGAGCATAGAAACAGGTTAGCTGAATAGCCACCACCCCACACTCCCAGGGTTGGAGTCCAGCTATCTGTCGGTGAAAGCTAGTACTTAGATCTGACACACAGTGCAATTAACAGAGCAATCACCATTTCATCATATTAGCACTACCACATTTGTGATGTAACACAGAGAAAAGGCATGGATTGGACATTGTGAGCTAGAGCAAGAAGTTTATATGGGATGGCAGACGGGAATTACCCTAAGAGCCGGTTCACACTGGGGCGACTTGGGATCCGACTTGAAGTGGCCTCAAGTCGTCCCAAGTCCGGCTGTCGAGAAAAACAATGGAAGTGAATGGGAGCGGTGTTAATACACACGACTCAAGTCGCTCCGACTTCAAAAGAAGTTCCTGTACTACTTCAATCCGACTTGTAGGTCGATTTGTACCCATTGATTTCAATGGAAGTCTGATCCAAGTCTGATCACTGTCTTAACTGAAGCAACTTTCCAGGAAGATAACATACATTTCTCAGGCAAACCTCTCCCTCCCCCTCTTTCCCCCTCCCTCCCCCAGAGCTGATTGTTGTTTGATTGGCCACTGGAAAGTCTCCTGTCCTGGAGACGACTTCAAGTCGTGTTGTAAATCGCCCCAGATCGCCCTGTGGTTAATGCTCAAGTCGTGTCGGAGTCGCCTCTGAAAGTCGCGCTGGAAGTTGTGTCGCCCTAGTGTGAACCGACTCTTAACACTTTAATAAATAAATAAATAAAAGACAACAGACCACTGTTGGATGTTAAAGGCCGTGGTTATTTAATATTGGTTTCAAAATATTGTGATAAATATTATCAACAAAATATAAATAAATAAGCATAAACGTAAAGCATTAAAGCTAACCTAGCCACTACGGCTCAGGCTGGGCAACACAATTACCCAGCTAGCACACTAGTACCCAACTTCACAAAAGATATTTTTAACATAAATAAATAATCAAATAAATATGAGCATAGCTAGTCCCCCTTTGCTGTTAAAAAAACCTTCTTTCTCTTTTTTTTTTTTTAAATATAAAGCAAAGGTGACACTACCACATAAGAAACAACCGCGACAAGATATCTTCTGAAAAGAGGGGGGGGGGGTGGGAGGGGAAGAACACCACAGCTCCAATGTCTTCTGAGGCGAATGGGCCTGGGCTGGACGGTACCCGCTTTAAATAGCCCAAAACGGGCTAAAAACCCACTGGTTCTGACTGGTTTGAACTGACCCTTTCCGGGGCTTTCTGTTCAGAAGCCCAGGAAGGGTCACCCAAAGTTCAAAGAGCCCGCCAAAAAATTTCTGGGGGACAAATGAGCAAGTTTAAACTGACTTTTCCCGGGCATTCTATTCAGGCCCAGTAAAGGTCACCCAAAGGCTAAATAATCTAATTTCTTCACAGGGGGGCTAAGAAACCCCCCCCCCCCCCCCAGAAGCCAAATACTATCCCCCGTCGCTCTTCCATGAGGAAAACGGGGCTATAATTGCCCCTTTTCCTGTCATTCTGGCAGTAAATTTCGATTTAGTTTTAGTCTTAGGACTAAAATGGCATTTTAGTTTCAGTCCCAATTTAGTCTTCTGAAAGTGCTTTGCTTTAATCATATTTAGTCGACTCAGCCCAGGTTCACACTGCTGCAGGTTTGAAATTGTGCGAGTTTGCGCAATTTTATTCCCGCATGTCAGTCCGATTTCTGCACAGAGACATCTGTGCAAGAACGTTTACCCTTGTGAACCAATGGATTTGATTTTCGTCACTGTAAAAATGCAGCTGACGAAAACTTTGACAAACATTTGAGTTGACTAAATTTTAACACTGGTTCCCTGTCTCTTTAGTAAATAGTGATAAGTTAAAGGGTCACTAAAGGATTTTTTTTTTAGCTTCCTTTACCTTACTGCAGTCCTGGTTTCATGTCCTCATTGTTCGTTTTTGCTCTGATGTCGCTGTAAATCCTCTCTGTTCTGGACACTTCCTGGTTGTCTGTTTCCTGATCACCACAGTACTGGGAGATTTCTCACGGTGGTGACAAATCAAGGAGGTGTGATTACTGTGTGTAAAACGAAACTGGATTGGTGCTGAGGAGTTTTAGACAAAGTATCACTGCTCTCTATTGGCTGACTGCCCTCTAGTGGCTCTCTGTACATGAGAGAACCAGCAAACAACAGCAAAAACTAAACTAAATTACAGGTACATTATATGATTGGTTTTTATCTATTTTTAATCATTTTTAAAAGGAATCAGTTAACTATTATGTCTCTATACCCTGTAAACAGTCATTTCAGCTAAAAAAAAAAAATTCCTTTAGTGACCCTTTAAGGTGAATAAATGCATGGACACAGGGGAATCGAGCAGCCCCATCATTACAAAGTAAGGCAAATAAATGACACAGATAATATAACTATACTCATACCTAGTTAAAACCACAAAAACATAGCCTGCAAATTAGTAACTTAAATTGAAATAGCAATAGTCCTGCGAGCCACCACTCCTATAGGCTTAAATGTAATCAATATAAATAAAGCTGCTAGCGTGAAACACCTCTCATAAATTTGTGCCAAATTAAATGAATAAACAAAACGCAGCCCTGAGAAACTTAGTAGTGCACACACCACTACAAAAAAAATGGTGAGTGTCCAGTAAGTGATACAAAATGATAAAATTACCAGAAAATTAAATGTACAGTGCAAAACGAATAATCGTGCAACACAGTGCAAAAACATGCATAAATATCAAAAAATGGTGATAAACAATAAATCCTAAAGAATGAATATATATTTACACACAAGTCCTTGTATAAATATTCTTTACGTGCTCCAGTGCATATAATGAATACTCCAAAGTGCTTCAGTGCATGTGATATTCAAATGGCAGCATTCCTGGAATGATAAGTGTTACAGTTCATAAAACCACACAGCCTAGTGAGTGATCCAAAAAGCTGTATCAGAGTATTGTCACACAGGTGCCCCCCCCCCAAGGTAATGGACGCTCACCTCAGAGCGTGCGACCTTGCAGCTAAGCTTGGTCTATGCACGCTTATGAACCACACCTGGGTTCTATTGGGCAATCCTGGGATGCAGGTCTCCTTGGTATATGTTTCAGATCATAGAAGATAGAAAAAAACTCGGATGGTGCAAGTAACGTTTTTTAAGGTTTAATAAATAAACAGTTTGAAGGACACAGCGATCACAGAGCACGTGCGGTACCGGGAGCACGTCATTCGGATATAGTGCATTTGGGGAAGTGGTTAAATGACACACCATGCAAGCAATATTGCCACCCATGAAGAGAGCTATATTGAGATGTTTTCATGAATAGATAAAATCTAAACATAGCTCACCTGTAGAGAACACTTTCACAATTATGCGACTTCAAAGTCACGCGATTTTACCGCGATTCGCGCCCGCGATTTTATCAAGAGTCATACAACTGTGGATCCGAATTTGGGACGCGACTTTAATCCCCCAATAATTAGGGGGAACTCCACGCTAATTTTTTTTGAAAAAAAACTGCATGGGTTTCCCCTTCACTGGCATTCCAGGCCCATCGGTCTAGTAAGAGTTTTAAGGGGAACCCCCTGTGAAAAAACGGCGTGGCCCCCTTATCCCGTCAAGGCTCTCTGTGTACTGCAGTCCTAAGTTTGAGCTTGGATATTCTGTGTTGTTTTTGTATGTATATGCGCCCTTTCCAGTGCTCCTTACTGTATTGACCAGTCATAGGTAGGGGCAGTGACATTTGTTTTTTGTATTGATGTCATTGTGGTCAGACAACGCACTAGCACCTTTGCTTCTACGTTCTGGGTGTTTAGTGTGCTCCTGCCCCTTTAAGGAGGGCTGGGCTACCTCCAGTCACCTGCCTTTTACCTATCCATCAGCATACATGTGCTTCCACTGAGGAGACTTTACATTTTATTGTTAGGACTGCAGTACACATAGAGCCTTGACGGGGCCTGCAGCTTACACATGTATTTGCAAATGCGTGCAACTAAACCTCTGTTTTTAACGCATACAGTTAGACAGGTGAATTTGGCTGGTTGCTGATTGGTTGGTAGGTTTGAGCTTGGATACTCTGTGTTGTTTCAGATAAAAAGGAGTGCAGGAACTACTTTGAAGTCGACACGACTTAAAGTCGTGACAATATGAATGGTAGTCATTGAAAATCATAGAGAATGACATGTCATGTCATATGATTTTGCCGTCCATAATGTGGTACAAGTCGTATGTGTGAAAGCGGACTAAGGGGAAGATTTACTAAAATTGGTGCCCTCAGAATCTGGTGCAGCTGTGCATGGTAGCCAGTCGGCTTGTTCAATTAAGCTTTTGACAAAAAAAATACCTGGAAGCTGGTTTGGTTTCTATGCAGAGCTGCACCAGATTTTGCACTCTCCACTTTTAGTATATCTCCCTCAATTTGTCTTGCTTTATAAACCTTGCATTGTGAGCTACTGTAAGCGTCCTTTTAGCATTTGTATAACATTTAAGGGCTCCGGTCCCATTTTTATTTATTTATTTTTCGTGAGGTTTTGTAGTTTATTACTGGATGTACGTGTGTCACTTCCCACATTTTAAAGCTGGCCACATATAAGCTGCAAACGAATGATGATGTGTTGTGGTCACTTTGCATGCATTTCAAGGCAGGGCTTTCTGTCCTCATGTGGTTTTCAGCGTTTTTTGCTTTTTATTGTCGTTTCCTGTACTATTTATATATTGTATGCCCTCTTTAATAGTTGCACAAAGCCTGTTTACTTTTATGTGGCTCGAAAGAGTGATTTCTTGATATGACAGGATTATTTATATGCAAATATTAACTGTATATTCTACACTAATGTGGCAACGGTTGCTGTTGAAGGTCTCATCTGTAAACTCATATAATCCTGTCAAGAGGAAATAGGGATGTGATAGGGAGATAATGCTTGGGTAAAAAAAACACTGAAAACTGAGCATGAGCACTAGCTGCCAACACTGCTGTGCAAAATTCCCAACTGCATTGGGGACATGGACAGAAGAAGGGGAGAGTGCAGAATACAGAAAACTTATCCCATAGTGACTTAGTATAAACAGCATGTAATACAGCATTTCTTGATAGTTTTCAACCGCTGTGAAATGCCTCGGAAGTGACGTCGCCCATAGACTTACTATGGGGCTTTCGTTGTCAGAAAAGCTCAGGACCGAACTGGAGTAATTGTAGTGATCATCTCTTTACAGAGTCAGACAGCGTGGGCTTAGAATGGGGGTGTGAATAGGTTTAGTTTTGCCTTTAGTTCCATTGGCCAGGCGTAATACCTGTATGTTATAGATTAATGCAGTTTTTATATTATGTATATATTATTTTGTTTTACAGTGAATGTAGAGCAGCACCTTACTCTTCCAATATTGTGGTATCCTTGGAACAGGGGTGTGCCTGTGTTAACTGGGGGGTGTAAGTAGGGGTTAGTGCCATTATATTGAGGGCCCCTTCCCTGGGTGGGTATGGTGAGCAGGGCCAGTATGTTCTAGAACTGCTCCTAGTATACTAATATACAAGCCTGTAGCCTTGGTAAGTGAACCCTTTTGAGGTAGACCCATTGACAGACCCAGTTGGAGAATCCACCTATGAAGGACCTGCAGTGAAGACCGCGGAAGAGTTGGGCGGTTATGTGTTTGTTTGCATTGTGTGGATGTTCGATCTGGAGGAGCGGAGATGAAGAAAAATGTACACTATAATGTAGGTGCTGGCCATACAGGACTCAAATTTCAGTGGATTCCTGCTGAATTGGATAAAATTCAAGCTGTGGGTGGCCCTGTTGGCACCACCTGAGATGGAAGACCTGTTGGGGGGAAAAACCCTCTACATTCTACCTTTTGTGAGGGATTAGCTCGTGGGGATCACCTTTTCTGAAATCACAGTCTGTAAGCAGGCACTTTCTTTTAAGTCTGGCGGATGCCAGATTTTATTTATACATGGTTTGCAGATTAAAATAAACAAAACAATAAATTAAATCCTTGCCGTCCGGCGCTAAACTAAACAAACAGGATCTCCTCTCTATACAGTGTGGGGCTAGTCCCTGACACCCACAAAACATGTAGTAAAGCAAACCTTTTAGTCCAGCACTCAGCGCTCCCCTCACTCAGGTCCCTTCCTGAGTTTCAAGCCAGAGCCCTGTTGTGCTCTCTTCCTGGTCATTTAAAGTCCAGCTGATTGTGGACTCCAGTGGACCCAAACATCCGGACCGGAACCCTAGCCAGGCCCAGAGGCTGTAAAACCCGGACCGGATTCCGGTTCAGTCCCTCATAATGGAACGTATGCGAGGTGAAATGTACCTATGATCATGTATCGCACCTCGCATACTGTCACATATCCTCCCCCTCTGCTCAAGCCCCTGCGACTGAGCACTTGACCCAACCATGCAGTGCACACGGGAGAGGGCATCTGCATTATTTTGGAGCTTTCCTGGCCTGTGCTCCACCGTAAATTTAAAAGGCTGTAAAGCCAGGAACCACCTTGTCACCCGAGCATTTTTCTCCCTGTTATTACACATCCACTTCAGGGGAGCATGGTCTGTGACCAGCTTAAATGACCTCCCCAGTAGGTAATACCTCAGGGAGTCTAAGGCCCACTTAATGGCGAGACACTCCTTTTCTACAATGGCATAATTTTTCTCGTGCTTGTTCAGCTTCCTGCTCAGGTATACCACTGGGTGCTCCTCACCATCCCTGTTCTGTGACAGTACGGCCCCTAGGCCCACCTCAGAGGCGTCCGTCTGTATAACAAACTCCTGGCTAAAATCAGGGGTTACTAGTACAGGTACCATACAAAGAGCCTGTTTTAACTTCTGAAATGCCTCCTCAGCTTCGGGGTTCCACTTGACCATGACCGACCCCTTACCCTTCGTCAGATCGGTCAAGGGGGCGGCAACGGTGGCAAAATTGGGTATAAAACGCCTGTAATACCCCGTAATGCCCAGGAAGGCCCTCACTTGTTTTTTATTGACTGGTTGGGGCCATTTTTGAATTGCCTCAATCTTATTGGTCTGCGGCTTGACCACTCCCCGGCCAATAATGTACCCAAGGTATTTGGCCTCCTCCAGGCCTATGGCACATTTTTTTGGATTGGCCGTGAGACGTGCGTCCCTAAGGGAATCTACCACCGCTTGTACACGGAGCAGGTGCGATTCCCAATCTGGGCTGTGGATGACCACATCGTCCAAGTACGCCGCTGCATACGAGCGATGTGGTCTCAAAATTTTGTCCATCATTCGCTGGAATGATGCAGGGGCTCCGTGCAGACCAAACGGCATCCGCTTATACTGAAACGAGCCCTCAGGAGTGGAAAAGGCAGTCTTCTCCTTGGCCGATTCAGTAAGCGGTATCTGCCAATAACCTTTCGTTAGGTCTAGGGTCGTTATGTAGCGAGCCTGTCCCAACCTGTCCACAAGTTCGTCGACCCGGGGCATTGGGTAGGCGTCAAACTTGGACACACTGTTAAGTTTTCTAAAGTCATTACAAAACCTGATACTGCCATCAGGTTTTGGGACCAGCACTATGGGACTTGACCACTCACTGTGGGACTCTTCGATTACATCCAACTCTAACATATTTTTTATTTCCTCCGCAACTGCCTCTCGCCGGGCCTCTGGAATTCTATACGGTTTTACATTTACCCGAACCCCTGGTTCCGTCACTATGTCATGTTGGATCATGTTGGTCAGTCCGGGTAAGGGGGAGAAAAAGTCTCTATTTTTCTGCACGAATGCCCTAACGTCAGTTTGTTGTGCTACGGACAGGGAATCCGTGATGGGAACGTCAGGTATCACGGGTATCCGGTCTGTTGGAGGCAGGGACGTGGCCAGTAAAGTCTCTCGGTCCTTCCAGGGCTTTAAGAGATTTACATGGTAAATTTGGTGTGGTTTCCTTTTCCCTGGCTGGTAGACTTTGTAGTTTACCTCCCCCACCCTTTGGACAACCTCAAAGGGACCCTGCCACTTGGCTAAAAACTTACTTTCTACCGTAGGAACCAGTACCAACACTCTGTCCCCCGGGTTGAAAGTACGGACCTTGGCACCCCGGTTATAGACCCTCCTTTGGGCCTCCTGGGCTCACTCCATATGTTCCCGTACTAGGGGCAGAACGGCTGCGATTCGGTCCTGCATCAAGGAGACATGCTCTATGATGCTCCTATATGGGCTGACCTCTCCTTCCCACGTTTCTTTAGCAATATCTAGCAGGCCCCTGGGATGCCTACCATACAAGAGCTCAAAGGGGGAATAGCCTGTGGAGGCCTGTGGAACCTCTCGTATGGCAAACATGAGATATGGTAGCAAAAAATCCCAGTCTCTCCCATCCTTGTCGACCACCTTTTTCAACATACTCTTCAATGTTTTATTAAACCTTTCGACCAGACCATCTGTCTGGGGGTGGTAGACAGAAGTACGGAGATGGGAGATTTTGTACAATCTACACAATTCCTTGGTAACCCTTGACATAAAAGGGGTGCCTTGATCGGTCAAGATCTCTTTTGGGATCCCCACTCGACTAAACACCTGGACTAATTCCTTGGCAATAACCTTGGCGGAGGTGTTACGCAAGGGTATGGCCTCAGGATAGCGAGTCGCATAGTCCAGGATCACCAGAATATGCTGGTGACCTCGGGCAGATTTCACGACCGGCCCCACCAGGTCCATGCCAATCCTTTCAAAGGGGACCTCAATTATTGGTAGAGGAACAAGGGGGCTGCGAAAATGGGGCGATGGTGCTGACATTTGGCACTCGGGGCACGATTCGCAGTACTCCTTGACCTCTGTATGCAAACCGGGCCAGAAGAATCTTTGGGTGATTCTCTCCCTGGTTTTTTCGACCCCGAGATGTCCCCCCATTACGTGACCATGAGCCAGGTCTAGCACCATCCTGCGAAAGGGTTTGGGAACCAGTAGCTGTTCTACCTCTTCCTCTCCATGTTTTATCACTCGATATAACAAATTGTTTTTAATTGCCATGTAGGGAAAGGACACCACCCAATTAGGATCCACCGGTTCCCCATCCAACACCTTAACATTTTCCCTGGCATTCATGAGGGTGGGCTCTCGCAGCTGCTCGGTACAGAAATCCTCCCTCCTGACCTCCAAGTCGGGTACCACATTTTGGCTACTCTCCATGTCAGGGTCAGGCGAGGTTTCCTGTTCGTTACCCTCAGGCTGGGTGCTAGCTTCTAAGTCCTCCGGTTCCCCAGCCATGGCAGGGAATGGTGGAGGATCTCCGGCCTCCTCGATCCCACCAACAGCATGCCCTTCCCTTTGGCAAAACGGGTCTGGTGAGAGTTCTCGAGTTTCCCCAGTAGGGGGAGCGCTATCTACGGGCCTCCCTTCACTCTCCCATAACTTCCAAAAATGAGGAAAGTCCCTCCCCACTAAGGCTTCATGGAGCAGTGAAGGTACCACCCCCACTGAATGTGTTACACAGCCCCAGGGGGTATCAACCTCAACCACCGCTGTCTGGTAGTCCCGAGTGTCCCCATGGATGCATATTACCCCAATACAACTGGGGTGTAGTTTTGCGGGGTCTACACACACACTCCTGACTAAGGTCACCACACTACCAGAGTCTAGCAGGGCTGTAAGAGGCTTGCCATCTACTGAAATAACGCACATTTGTTTTTCCAGGCGACGCTGACCTGTCGCAACACATGCGACCTGTGCAAACAGAGAAAGGCGTCTTACCCTATCAACATAATCACATTGCATAGGTTCATCATTTAGAGGGCAGTCTGCAGCAATATGACCTAATGCATGGCAACGAAAACACCGTATTTGCCCTACCCCCAGTCCTCTTACCGGTCCCAAAAACCTTCCTGGCTTCTTTGGCCAGTCTCCAGGTCTAGGACCTACAGTCTCATCTGCTGTAACAACAGTCTTATCCACTCTCCCCAAACTCTTGAACCCCGGAACAGTCTTACCCGAACCGTTGGGAGATCTTGCACCCCGAGACACTCCGAAGTGGGGCGTGGGTGGGTTTATTAAGTCCTCTGTAGCACTGTACCTCTCCACTAGGTCCACCATTTGGGCTGCAGTGTTGGGGTCCCCCTGTCCGACCCACTTTCTCAGGGTAGCAGGGAGCGCACGCAGGTACCGGTCCATTACCACACGCTCCACAATCTGAGGGCTGGTCAGAGTCTCTGGCTGCAACCACTTCCTGGTGAGGTGGACCAGGTCAAACATTTGTGACCGGGGTGGCTTGTTGCTGGAATAGGACCACTGATGCACGCGCTGGGCCCGGACTGCCATGGTGACACCCAAGCGTGCGAGTATTTCTGTCTTTAGAGTCTCATAGTCCTGGGCCTTATCTGGTTCTAGGTCAAAATAGGCCTTTTGGGGTTCTCCTGTTAGGAATGGGGCCAATAGTCCCGCCCACTGCTCTTTTGGCCATCCTTCGCGGTCAGCGACTCTCTCGAAAGTCGCCATGTACGCCTCAACATCATCCGCCGGTGTCATCTTTTGCAGGTGGTAGGAAGCACGTACAATCTTTGGTTCCGCTAACACCGGAGGTGCGGACCCCTTTTTCAGTTCCACCAGAGCTTCGGCGAACTGTCGGTTCATCTCCTGCTGGGCAGCGTGTTGTGCTGCAACGGCCTCTGCGACTTGGCGGTGTTGTGCTGCAACGGCCTCTGCGACTTGGCGGTGTTGTGCTGCAGCGGCCTCTGCGACTTGGCGGTTTATCTCCTGCTGGGCAGCCTGTTGTGCTGCAGCGGCCTCTCGTTGTGCTGCAGCGGCCTCTGCGACTTGGCGGTTGGTTTCCCGCTGGGCTGCATTGGCCTGTAGCAGGGCCTTTAACATTTCTTCCATTTTCAGAAAAGTGCCCGCTGAATCCACCACGTGTGAGGGATTAGCTCGTGGGGATCACCTTTTCTGAAATCACAGTCTGTAAGCAGGCACTTTCTTTTAAGTCTGGCGGATGCCAGATTTTATTTATACACGGTTTGCAGATTAAAATAAACAAAACAATAAATTAAATCCTTGCCGTCCGGCGCTAAACTAAACAAACAGGATCTCCTCTCTATACAGTGTGGGGCTAGTCCCTGACACCCACAAAACATGTAGTAAAGCAAACCTTTTAGTCCAGCACTCAGCGCTCCCCTCACTCAGGTCCCTTCCTGAGTTTCAAGCCAGAGCCCTGTTGTGCTCTCTTCCTGGTCATTTAAAGTCCAGCTGATTGTGGACTCCAGTGGACCCAAACATCCGGACCGGAACCCTAGCCAGGCCCAGAGGCTGTAAAACCCGGACCGGATTCCGGTTCAGTCCCTCATAATGGAACGTATGCGAGGTGAAATGTACCTATGATCATGTATCGCACCTCGCATACTGTCACACTTTACAACCGTAAAATTGAAAGGCGGAATGTGTGGACTTTTCTTATTTCCAGAGGTGGGCCACAGGCATGAAGAATGGGAGTGAACAAACATGGCAGCGTTTCTCACTGTTACAGGTGTGTGCCTGCCCACCACATTTCTGTTGCAGGAGAGCAGTGATGGTACCAGCATGGCCGTTGTTGCCAGTGAATCATGGTCCTGCTTACGAGTGCTGTGGCTCTCCGAATACCATAGCTTGCAGGTGGGGACTCCACGATTTACACAGTTTCGAGCTTTTATAATGCACAGTTTTCACAGCACTATCTTTTTATATCGGGTACATGTGAGAAGATTACAGCGAATAATGTGTATATTGGAATTATATTTTTAATTCAGCATCTACTAGAGAGGATCAACTATCAGACAACATCATTTAGTGATTATTCACTAGAGCTAAATTAATGAAATTATCTGGAAGTATATCTTATTTACTGATTAACGAAACCCATGTACAATCCACCCATTGGGTCACACTACATTGGCAGAACTGTCCTTGTCTCTAGATCATGATTTTCATTAACTCCATATTACTCATATGCACCAGCAACAAAGGTTCTCTTCTAGCTCTTTTGAATAGGCACCTTATTAAAACGCACAGCCATAGCCTGAAATGCGCTGTATTTTAAGTAGGAAAAAACAATGTGAGATTTGTGAACTGACTTTACAGCAGGGTTGTCAACTTTCAGTAAATTTACAAACAGTTTGTAAAATCGGTAATTTTTGCATCTGACCATAAATGTCCATCGTGGACGTGTAGTCTGTGGGCCGGATTCAGAGAGCTTTGCCTATCTTTAGGCTGGCGTAGCGTATCTCAGATACACTACGCCGCCGTAAGTTTGAGCAGCAAGTTGTGTATTCACATACATGTTCCGCTTAAAATTACGGCGGCGCAGTGTAACTGGACCGGCGTACGCCCGCCTAATTCAAAATAGGCTGGTTGGGGGCGTGTACTATGTAAAATAGTGACCCCACGTTTTTGACGTTTTCAACGAACGGCGCATGCACCGTCCGTGGACATATCCCAGTGCGCATGCTCCAAATGACGTCGGCAAATCGTCATGCTTTCGACGTGAACGTAAATTACTTCCAGCCCTATTCACGAACGACTTGCGTAAACGACGTAAAAAATTCTAATTTCGTTGCGGGAACGACGGCCATACTTAACATTAGCTACGCCTCATATAGCAGGGGTAACTATACGCGAAAAAAGCCTTACGTAAACGCCGTAAAAAAAAACGCCGGGCGGTCGTTCATTTATGAATCGGCGTAAATACTAATTTGCATATTCCTCGCGTAAACATACGGAAGCGCCACCTAGCGGCCAGCCAGAAAATGCAGCCTAAGATACGACGGTGTAAGACACTTACACCTGTCGGATCTTAGGGATATCTATGCGTAACTGATTCTCTGAATCAGGCGCATAGATACGACCTCCCGCACTCAGAGATACGACGGCGTATTGGGAGATACGCCGTCGTATCTTGTCTCTGAATCTGGCCCTGTATGTCCGTAATGGACGTTTATGGACAGATGCAAAAATTACGGATTTTACAAACTGTTTGTAAATTTACTGACGGTTGGCAACCCTGCTTTACAGTCAAAATACCCAAGGATTCATTCACATTATTGTGCAGTGGCAACATAGTTGTTACTGGTGCGCATTGGTGCAATGCAGTGCTTCATTGTGGATGGCACCCCAACAAATCATGCCAACAGATGTGTATTGCAGTGCCAATGCCCTGATGTGTGTTGCAGTGTGCTGTCAAATTTGCTACATGCACCTTTTTTAGAGCTTATTTGAATGGGCTTCCTTGAGGTGTTACTAAACCCAGGACCTGCGTTCACTATATCTGGTCTCCCACAGTACACAAAACGTGGAAATTCAATTTTTTTTAGTAAATATAAACTGCTAAATACCTTTTCTCATCAGCAGTATATAGCAGTCTTGTGACTTCTATTAGTGTCTGGCAGAGCACTGGCTAAAGCTTGTATGAGAAGTTTTCATTCTCTGACTGTCCTATGAGGCTGTAGGACCCTCTGATTGGCCCCGTGCTGAGCACATGCACCCTCCAAAAAAAATAAAAATAAAAAAGAACTCTAGCAAAACACATTAAATTTAGCATGTGCAGCGTGCCCCCTGTTGCAGAGTATGATGGATAAGTGCAGCGGAGTCTAATTCAGATCAGACATATTCTGTAGTAACAGGAACTGGCTTGTTTATTGAAACATCATCACACAGACAAAGATGTCTCTCTGCCTCATGGTGAGAACACACACAGATTACAAACAGGAAGAAGAAACCAACAAGTACATCATTGTGATACAGAAAGCACAACATATCATAAAGAACACAGTCTATCATATCAATGCTCACTAGCGACATCTTGTGTCCTTTATCTAAACTGCATCGGATATATATTCTAAGCTAAGTTTGTTGCATATATCCAACACCCCTTCTCAACAAACTGAGGCTTAGTCCATTAAACCTATCTTCTTCGTAAGCTTTGAATGTCTTTCGGCGGTCAGAGGCTTTGTAAGGATGTCTGCTGTCATTTCCTCTGTTGGGCAATAAAGTAACTCAAGAAGACCTTGCTCTTGAAGATCCCTAAGAAAGTGAAACTTCACATCAATGTGCTTGGTTCTTGAATTAACTCCTTCCGTATGTGCAAGTCCAATGCATCCTTGATTGTCCTCATAGATTTCTGTTGGTCCCAACTGTGGTTGACCTAAATCTGTTAATAGCTGTCTCAGCCATATAACTTCTTTGCTTGCTTCCGCTGCAGCAATGTATTCTGCTTCAGTAGATGACAGTGAAACAGTGAGTTGCTTCTTACTAGTCCAACTGATGGCGCCTCCTGACAGGAAAAATAAGTAACCACTGGTAGATTTTCTGTCATTGGTGTCTCCTGCCCAGTCAGCATCCACATATCCTGTTAAGGTGCTTTCATCGCTTGCTGGTAACTTGAGCTTGTAGTGCAAAGTCCCTTTAAGATAGCGAATGATTCGCTTTACAGCATTCCAGTCCTTTTGATTTGGTATTGAAACCTTTCTGCATAGGATTCCAACTGTTGCTGCAATGTCAGGCCTTGTAGCTGTGGTAAGGTACAGCAATTTCCCTATTGCTTTCCTGTATTGAGTATTAGTTGGTAATGGGTTATCTTGACATTTCATCTCCTTTAGGTAGTTGGTTTCCATGGGAGATTTCACTGGTTTGGCGTCTTCCATTCCAAAAGTTTCAATTATTTCTTGTATTTTGTGTCTTTGATTCAGAAGAAAGCTGCCATCTTCCTCTCTTTCGATCTGGATGCCGAGGTAATTCTTTATATTGCCGAGGTCCTTGGTGTCAAAGTGCCGATTTAGTTTTTCAAGTATTTCTGCTTCATCCCCTTCTTGCTCAAAACAAATCAGAATATCATCCACATAAATAAGCAAATAGATCCATCTGTTTACCAATTTCTTTGTGTATAAGCAGGGGTCTGCTTTGCTCCTTTGAAAGTTTTGATCTGTAAGCACTTCATTTATTTTTATATTCCACGCTCTGGCGGCTTGCTTTAGGCCATATATGCTCCTGCGAAGTTTGCATACTAGGTCTGACCTTTGTTCATCTTCGAATCCTGGCGGCTGTTCCATGTAGATTTCTTCTGTTAAATCGCCATGTAGAAACGCGGTTTTCACATCAAAATGTTTCACTTGCATTTTCCTTGTGACGGCTACTGTCAGTAAAGTCCGTATTGTAGTGTGCTTGACTACTGGTGCAAACGTCTCATCGTAGTCCTCTCCATATTTTTGAGAATAGCCTTTGGCTACTAGCCTTGCTTTGTATCGTTCAATTGTGCCATCTGCATTGTATTTCACTTTAAAAGTCCATTTACAGCCTATGGCTTTCCTTCCGGGTGGTAGTTCTGTAAGTGTCCATGTTTTAGTGTCATGCATGGATTTTATCTCTTCCTCAGCAGCCTTTATCCATTTAGTTGCTTCTTGTTCTGAAAGTTGAGATATGTCTTCCCATTTTACAGGTTCGTTGATACTGGTAGTACTTGCTTTGTATGAGAGACGTATAGGTGGTTTACCTTTGTTTTCTCTTGTTGACCGTCTCATTTTTGTGTCTGAGCCTTCTTGTGTCTGCTCTTCAGTACTGGTTGAGTCTACACTCACTTCAACTGTTTGTTCAGAAGTTACAGAGATGGGCTGGTCAATGTCAGTTTTCTCTTGAATTCTTGCTTCTACTGTTGTCATTACATTGTCTCTTAAATCTTCAACAAAAGTTACGCTGTTGCTAATGGTAACCTTGGCTGTTTTGGGATCTAGGATTCTGTAACCTTTGACATTGTCACTGTATCCAACGAAGATACCTTCAAATGCTCTGTTTTGGAGCTTGGTGCGTTTTTCTTCAGGTATGTAGACAAATGCTTTGCATCCAAAAACTCTTAGATGTTTTACACTTGGTTTCTCATTGTGCCATAGTTCATATGGGGTTTTCTCCACTGTTCTGGAAAGAAGTCTGTTCTGCAAATATGTAGCTGTCATTACTGCCTCACCCCAGTATTTTTGTGGTAGTCCAGAATCTGTCAGCATACATCTGATCATTTCGGTCAGAGTTCTATTCTTTCTTTCAGCTACTCCATTTTGTTCTGGTGTATACGGAACGGTCTTTTGATGTTCTATTCCATGCCTTTTTAAGTATTCTTGTATCTTACCTCCTGTGAATTCACCTCCATTATCGCTCCGGAGTATGAGAGGTTTCCTCTGAAACTTGTTACTTGTCTTTGTTACATAGTCTTGTAATTTGTCGAAAACTTCACTCTTGTGTTGCATTAGGTAGGTGACTGTATATCTTGAATAGTCGTCTATGAAAGTCACTATGTACCTGTTGCCTCCAGATGTTGGTGGGTTTAGGGGACCACACACGTCACTGTGAACTAAGTCAAGTGGTCTTGAGGCTCTCTTTTGACTGACTTTGGGAAGTGTTGCTCTTGTAGCTTTGGATTTGATGCAACACTCACATTTGACAGTGACTGGACAAGGGGATATTATCAGATCCCTTGTCAGATTCCTCCTCTGTAGTTCCTGTATGCATTCTGGGTGTCTGTGACCTAGACGTCTGTGCCATTTATGTATACAGTCATTGTGCTTGTGTGTACATAGTCTCACCTTTTCTTTCACTGTGTCGAGATGATATAGATGATCATCCAGCTTGGCACTTGCTATTGTCTGTTTGCCGTTTAGAATGGAACACTTGTCACCTTGGAATTTCACAGTGAGTCCTCTGGCTGTTAGACGCTTCACAGATAAGAGTCCTCCTTCTAGATTAGGAACATAAAGTACATCTTTCACTGGTATGGTTAAATTGTGTCCTGTATCATCAGGGCATACAAGGGTTCCGTGCCCACATCCTTCTGCATGTATCTTGCTTCCATCTGCAAGGTAAATAGTTTCTTTGTTGTTCGGATCAAGTTCTGTGAAGAAACTTCTATCACTCGTCATGTGACTGGTTGCCCCTGAATCGATGCACCAGTCTTGGCATTTACTGTTGCCTGTAGCCTTAAATGTGGCATTCCAGTTGCCTTCCCTCGGGTCATGGATTGTGGTTTTGACCTTTTGTTTAGCATAAGAGGGACGTTGTCTCATTTGCTCTGCTCTCCATATAGTACAGTCTTTCTTTATGTGTCCCTGTTTGTGGCATCTGAAACACACTCTGGTTTCTTTTCTGTGTAATCTTGCGTCTGTAGCTTTAAGAGCGGTACTGGTGTCGGTTTCTGTGGAGTCATGCATTAATTCCTTTCTTCTCTGATACTCATCTATGAGCCTGGTTTTAACAAATGCTACCGTCAAATCTGTTTCGGCTCGTGTCTCCAGTGCATTTATCAATGCAGTGTATGTATCAGGTAAACTGCATAACAACATGGCTGCAATGTGACTGTCTGTCATGTTCTCCCCGATTGATCTGAGTTGCGCAATCACTTCCAGCATTGCGTTTATATGCTCCTGCATGTCCTGTTCTTTGCCAAGTCTCATTTTGTAAAGTTTCCGCAGCATAAACAGCTTGTTGTTTAAACTGGGTCTTTCATGCAGTCTTTTCAGTACATTCCACATGCCTTTCGCTGTGTCCTCATTGCGAATATGAATGAGCTGATCATCTTCTACTAGTAAACTTATTGTGGCACGTGCTTGTCTGTTTTTCTTGTCCCAGTCCTGATTATTATCCTGTTGTCTGTCTGTAGTGGTAACCTCCCACAAGTCATCTCTGGATAACAGCATTTCCACTTTAAACTTCCATAGCTGGTAATTGTCATTATTCAGCTTTGCCACTGAGAGTTTAAGCTCTGAGTTTCCGGCCATTTTATCCCTCCTTTATATATAAACAGTCTTACTTGTCTATAGGAGATGTCACTGGAAAGCTTCTTTATGTCGATCTCCGCATCAGCCACGCTGTCTTCCGTTCAGGCTTTTGTTCTGCTTAGGCCGCACCTGGTCATAAGACTTTATCCGGACTCTGGGCCCATAACCTGTTGCAGAGTATGATGGATAAGTGCAGCGGAGTCTAATTCAGATCAGACATATTCTGTAGTAACAGGAACTGGCTTGTTTATTGAAACATCATCACACAGACAAAGATGTCTCTCTGCCTCATGGTGAGAACACACACAGATTACAAGCAGGAAGAAGAAACCAACAAGTACATCATTGTGATACAGAAAGCACAACATATCATAAAGAACACAGTCTATCATATCAATGCTCACTAGCGACATCTTGTGTCCTTTATCTAAACTGCATCGGATATATATTCTAAGCTAAGTTTGTTGCATATATCCAACACAAGGCTCTGTACAATCAGTAGCTGGATTAGGGACTGTGGAAGGAGAGGATGATCAGAAAAGACTGGATCAAATGACCTTTTTACACAATTCAAAGTATTAACCCCTTAGGTTACACAGTGAGCATGACAAGCATGCTTTACTGCATAAACAGACAGCCTTACTGTTATGGGTTTAGTAACACTTTTTAACACCATGCTGTGTTAAACACTGCGGTAGTGTGAATGGGCACTAAAAAGTATTGTGTGCGCCTGTGAAATAAACAATCCAAGTGCATGCAGTGAATTCACAAGATGTGTGTGGTTAACACTATATTGGTTTGGGGGAAAATATTCGCTAAAATTTTAAAATATTGTAACTGACAAACTTTTCATAACAACATTTCTGTGACCTGGCCAAACTAAATTCACAGCAAATCAACAGAGCCAGCCACTTCAGCCGGGACTGGTTAAATTCAAACCATGTAAGGGCAGACTGGTTGTACAGAAGTCGATATTTAAGGTACACTTGCACACAGGTTTTTGAAAGAACTCTGCATGTAGGTTGTGCCAAACATCTTGAGAACTACCACAGATCTTCTGTGGATGTAGGCTGCCTCAAATCCTTGCGTCTGTGTAATCCCAAACAGATTTGATATTGAGATCAGGGCTCTGTTGGGGCCAAACCATCACTTCCAGAACCCCTTCTTTAAGCCATAGATAGATCTTAACCACTTCCCACCTGCCCCATTGTGGATTGACATCCACAATGTGGCTCCGTTATCCTGACAGGGCGTCATATGACGTCCATCAGGATAAGCCGCTCGTGCGTGCCCCACGGTGGCATGGAGAGTGGCAATTGGTAGTGCAGTGTGTCACTCTGACGCACTTAATCTCTGACACTGGTAAAGAGCTTACGACGTGTCCAATCACAGCGGTAACCAGGAAGTGCCGGTAATCGGCTTTCCTCAGTTGGCTCTGACAGGGAGAGACGATCTGCATCTCCTCTCCATGAAAGCCTGTAACCCAGATCTCCCTCTTGGGAGACATGTAACTAACATCCATGGTGGAGTGCCTCCTAAAATATCTTTCATTATCTTGGATTGTATACATACGAGCCCGAGAGGTGGAGATACCAATAAACTATTGCTACAAATTGAACAGAAATGGATTTTCACCTTAAATGCTACCTCCCCTCCTGGTTTTAACGGCTGTATCTCCTACAGACCTTTTTTAGAGGGCTTTTCATCAGGAGGCTCAGAATGGGATCCCCCTTAATGGGCCCCTATTGATGTATTTATTTACCTAAATTGTTATCTGACTTATAGGTCTCAGGATAAAATGCATAGCAACTACATCATGTGGTTAGGTCTTTGATGCTTAACACTTTACATTTTTTCCACTAAATATGCGTAATAAGCTGCAAAAATAATTAATTCTTAATGTAGACTCTATTATTGTGCATACCCTGCATGTCAGTTCCTACTAGGCAGCTGGCACTTAAAATTCCGGCAGCTTTTTGACGATCGGGATACAATTAGATTGGAAGCCTGGCTCTCCCCGTGTATGTGATGGATTTTTTGCTCAGTCCCTTTCTTTGGGCTTATTTCCCATGTTTGAATCACTTTTTGCTTCAACCCTGCCATATTGGAGTATAATACATATATCTTATGTTCCATCGTATGAAGATACTTTGTGAACCAACTTGCTTTTAATGACCTAGGATACACCCTATTTTAACCGGCATTGCAACACATGCTGTCTCTTTTTGAGATAAACCGACCACTTACTAACCGGTTAGTATTTATTTATTTATTTATTTTTATTTTTCCAGTCTGTTTTTCTAATTAAAGATTAAAGCTTGCAAGTATGGTTTAAACATTATAGATGATATCTGGGATTTTTTGCCCCTACATGTGGTTCTGGGCACCATTTCTTACACGGTGAGAGCCATGATGAGGGTTTGTTAGTGCCATTTGATTATTGTCCTCTGTAATTAGTATTTTATATTTATATTTTTTATTCTTTATGTGAAGTACTCATTTTATTATTTTTCATTTCTAGATTGTACTGCGACATTTCTGCATCACCCTTGCCCTGATGAAGAGGCATTACTCTCCATAGCCTCGAAACGTTGGCACCTCTGTCTGTATCCACTAGACAGTTTTTGAAAGGGTTTTTGTTGCATTTTTTGTCGCTTTAATATATATACAACTGTTAGTCTGTGTCTTATTAGTGATGCTCAGTGCCGTTGATAGTTGCATACCCTAGACCAGTGGTCTCAAAGTACCGGCCCGCGGGCCATTTGCGGCCCGCGGACCAGTTATAAATGGCCCCCAGGCAGGGTGGAAGTGAGGGGAGCAAAAAAAAAAAAAAAAAATTTTTTTTTTTTTTTTTTTTTTTTTTTTTTTTTAGCTGGCCCCATCTGGTGGTGAGCCGTTGGTATTACAAGTTATTACCACCAGATGTGAGCTGGCGCCATCTGGTGGTGGCCCTTGGTATTACAAGTTAAGCATTACAAGTTAAACAGCAATTCTAATGTCATTTTACACTATTTTCACTGCCATATTCTTCCCTCTAATTAGAACCCCCAAACATTATATATATTTTTTATCCTAACACCCTAGAGCAGGGGTCTCAAACTCAAATTACCTGAGGGCCACAAGACAAGTTTTCATATGCCATGAGGGGCCGCATGCAAACTTTCAAACTTCAAAAACAACAGTACTGGTGTCAGCGAACACATTATTAACCCCCAGCACTGGTGTCAGCGAGCGCATTATTACCACCAGCACTGGTGTCAGAGAGCGCATTATTACCACCAGCACTGGTGTAAGTCAGGGTTTGACAAATTTGCTTGGAATCTCGGAGCCAGCTAAAAAAGTTAGGAGCCAGAAAACGCACCCTGTCCCTACGAGCTTGCGCGCAGAAGCGAACACATACGTGAGCAGCGCCCGCATATGTAAACGGTGTTCAAACCACACATGTGAGGTATCGCCGCGATTGGTAGAGTGAGAGCAATAATTCTAGCTCCTCTGTAACTTAAAACATGCAACCTGTAGATTTTTTTAAACGTCGCCTATGAAGATTTTAAAGGGTAAAAAAGTTTGTCGGCATTCCACAAGCGGACACAATTTTGAAGCGTGACATGTTGGGTATGAATTTACTCGGCGTAACATTATCTTTCATAATATTAAAAAAAATGGGGATAACTTTACTGTTGTCTTATTTTTTAATTAAAAAAAGTGTAATTTTTTCCCAAAAAAGTGCGCTTGTAAGACCGCTGCGCAAATACGGCGAAACAGAAAGTATTGCAACAATCGCTATTTTATTCTCTAGGGTGTTAGGATAAAAAATATATATAATGTTTGGGGGTTCTAATTAGAGGGAAGAATATGGCAGTGAAAATAGTGTAAAATGACATTAGAATTGCTGTTTAACTTGTAATGCTTAACTTGTAATACCAAGGGCCACCACCAGATGGCGCCAGCTCACATCTGGTGGTAATAACTTGTAATACCAACGGCTCACCACCAGATGGGGCCAGCTAAAAAAAAAAAAAAAAAAAAAAAAAAATTTTTTTTTTTTTTTTTGCTCCCCTCACTTCCACCCTGCCTGGGGGCCATTTATAACTGGTCCGCGGGCCGCAAATGGCCCGCGGGCCGGTACTTTGAGACCACTGCCCTAGAGAATAAAATAGCGATTGTTGCAATACTTTCTGTTTCGCCGTATTTGCGCAGCGGTCTTACAAGCGCACTTTTTTGGGAAAAAATTACACTTTTTTTAATTAAAAAATAAGACAACAGTAAAGTTATCCCCATTTTTTTTAATATTATGAAAGATAATGTTACGCCGAGTAAATTCATACCCAACATGTCACGCTTCAAAATTGTGTCCGCTTGTGGAATGCCGACAAACTTTTTTACCCTTTAAAATCTTCATAGGCGACGTTTAAAAAAATCTACAGGTTGCATGTTTTAAGTTACAGAGGAGCTAGAATTATTGCTCTCACTCTACCAATCGCGGCGATACCTCACATGTGTGGTTTGAACACCGTTTACATATGCGGGCGCTGCTCACGTATGTGTTCGCTTCTGCGCGCAAGCTCGTCGGGACAGGGTGCGTTTTCTGGCTCCTAACTTTTTTAGCTGGCTCCGAGATTCCAAGCAAATTTGTCAAACCCTGACTTACACCAGTGCTGGTGGTAATAATGCGCTCTCTGACACCAGTGCTGGTGGTAATAATGCGCTCGCTGACACCAGTGCTGGGGGTTAATAATGTGTTCGCTGACACCAGTACTGTTGTTTTTGAAGTTTGAAAGTTTGCATGCGGCCCCTCATGGCATATGAAAACTTGTCTTGTGGCCCTCAGGTAATTTGAGTTTGAGACCCCTGCCCTAGACCGTGCCTTTTTTCCTACTTGGTCAGTTGGATGCTTTGTATTTCATGCTGGTAATACTAATTTTGATATGTTGTCTACGAACAACATTATTTAAATAAAATTTGATACCTTTTTGATACATAGTTGTTGACTATTTTAGTCTTTACTCATTAACCAGTCTCCCACGTTTAAAATCCCACTGAGGAAACACACCCCTTTGGGGGTACAGCAATCAGCTCATATTTAGGGATGTGGTGAGACAATGGTTTCTAGTTTACATATTTAGGGGACACCTACATTCTTCTTTCTGTCAGAGGGAGGGTCTGCGCTGATAATCGGCACATTGATTATCAGCACAGCCCACATCAGAGGTTACCACCACAATGGCAATCAGTAATGACTGTCAGTACCTCCTCATCAGTGCTGCCGATCAGTGCCATCTATTAGTGCCAGGGCTTTTTTTCAGGGGGAACTCAGTTCCACCACCTCTGGCTCAGACCCTTTTTGGTGCCTGCTCACCACAATCACTTGTAAACACAGAAGTCTGGTTTGTACCCCCCTGAACTCTGCACTCTGTATGTAATGCAATTCTGGTATTTAATGCCCCTTTAAGACCCTTCTACTGTTTGTAAAATCTGAACGGGTCGTGGTTGAGTTCCTGCACCTATTTTCTGAGAAAGAAAGCTCTGATTAGTGCCCATAGTGCTGCATATCAGTGCCACCTATCGGTGTCCATCAGTGCTGCCTACCAGTGCTGCCCTACCATTGCCCATCAATTCTACATATTAATGCCTCCTCATCAGTGCCACCCCATCAGTGCAGCCTCATCATTGCCCGTCAGTGAAGGAGAAAACAATCTTATAGCAAAGAAAAACTTTTTTTTTTTTTTGGTCTTTTTAAGTTTGTTTTTGCAAAAAAAAAAACTGTGGTGATCATACCACCAAAAGAAAGCTCTGTTTGTGGGAAGAAAATCAAAAAAAATTTGTTTGGGTACAGTGTTGCATGGCATTGCAATTGTCATTCAAAGTGTGACAGCGCTAAAAATTGTTCTGGGCAGGAAGGGGGGAAAGTGCCCAGAATTGAAGTGGTTTGGGGGTTTATGCTGCAGAATACATTTTGGCACCAATCACACACCTTTCTGATAGTATGGCATGATGGATAAGTATCTTCCTGTATTTTTCAGCATTGAGGACACCATTGATCCTGACCAAATCTCCAACTCCATTTGCAGCCCTAAACTTGCAAGGAAGCTCCACCATGCTTCACTGTTGCCTGCAGAAACTCATTATTGTATCGCTCTCCAGGCCTTCAGCGAATAAACTGCCTCCTGCTACAGCCAAATATTTCAAATGTTTACCTTTCAGTCGAGCCAACTCCTGGAATGTATGTGCACCCTGGTTCCTATCTTTTTTTGGATAGTTTAGTCTCTTAGCCTTTTTTCCATGTTTGAGGTATGGCTTTTTGGGCGCAATTCTTCCATGAAGACCACTTATGGCCAGACTTATCTGCCAGTAGATGAGTGTACCTGGGTCCTGCTGGTTTCCGCCAGTTCTGTGCTGATGGCACTGCCAGACATTTTTCAGTGTGAAAGCTAAGTAAGCATAATGTGTCTTTCATCTGTTGCATTGTTTCCTTGGCCAACCACCGCCTCTATAGTCCTTAATGCTTTTTGTTTCTTTGTGCTTCTTTAAAAGAGCTTTAAACCTCAGTCTGCTTTGAAATCTTTGCCTGGGAGAGACCTTGCTGATGCAGTATAACCACCTTGTGTCTTGTTGCTATGCTCAGTCTTGCCATGGTGTATGACCTGTGACATGAAACTGTCTTGCACAACCTCACCTTAGTAGCAGAGTTTGGCTGTTACTTACCCAGTTTTAAGCCTCCTAAACAGCTGTTTCTGTTTAATGACTGTGTTTTAGGCCTGGTTCACACTGGTACGATTTCGAATTGCGATTTGAGATGTCAAATCGCATCTCAAATCGGCGGCATTTGCCGGCAATTGTCGGCAATGGCACCGTCCTAATCTGTGCGCCGCTGCACTGATTTCAAAGAGTAGTTCCTATACTACTTTTTGCGATTTTGGCCTGCACAGATGTCTCTATAATCGCGGCCGAAATTGGGAATGCCAGCGGGAGTGAAATCGTTCAGCTGAACTCGCACGGCTTCACTCCCGCAGCCCAGTGTGAACCTGGGCTCAACCTACATATGAAATTGATGATCATTAACATCTGCTTGGTATAATTAATCATACTCCTGACTCTAATAATACAAAATTCCTGACTTTGTGCAAGTGTACAAAGTGTGCAAGTGATGCTGGTATGAAGCCACAGGATAATCCCATCAAATATCGATTTTGATTTATATTTTTCTTCAGTTTTGCGCACTTTGCATTTTGTATATTGAATACAAAATAAATAATATATAATTTCGGAATGAATTTTACTTTACAGTATTTCTTGACACCCGCCTAAAGATTTTTCGCAGTACTGTAAATTTCCGGAGGCCCATGTAAGGAAAAGCCTGTATGTTACTACAGGACCCTCTCACCACGTGTTCACGTTTTTCAAACAAGCGCTCCAGTAAAAGAAGCATTCATTTACTTATCTTTCCAACAGTCTATGTGTATCGCTACCCCCGTAGGAGGTTTAATATTTGTTTAGTTGTGCAGTTTGCCACTCAACCCCAAGAACTGTCTCAACCCCTCTGGCACACCTGCTTAACAATGTTGGTGTAGAACCCAGCAACAGAAAGTGACACAATAATGGAGTAAATGGAGACGCACACAAGATATCAATGAACAACTTGTAAAAGTTTACTATGATGAAAAATAGTGAAGAATAACACAAAGGAATGGTATGAATAACCGGTGAATAACACAAGTATTAATTGGCAGAGATATTTGTTCAAAGCAATAACGCCACACTGCTGTATCCAATAGCAACCTGATAATCGTATATGTGAACCGGTGCACAGTGTAATATATCCTTAACACTTTAATACCTGTATTGAGGCACCTCCCCACTGAGGCCTCAGCACACAAACCACTACACGCAGAATACACAACAGTAAATACAGTAATAAAAGTACAAGTTCCAACTGTATGTTGCTAAATTGCTCCCTCTAGAGTTCAGTTTAGAGTGATACACAATTGTATAGCAGTGAAGCCTTGTGAAAGAATAAAGTATTGAAAGTTCCTCCAGTTCCAGATTTCTGGTCTTCAGCTAGCTTAATTATACTGCAGTGTGGTGCACGTAATTGTAATCCGAAATAGCAAAGGAAACAGTAACCTGCAACATGGGCGGGGGGGGGGGAACGGAAAACCCCAGAATCCAGCTATAAAATACTAAGGTGCAATAGATCCACAGCCATGGAACTACAGGTCTCAGCGGCAGTCTGTATAGCAGACAATCACTTAGCAGTAGTACAGTTACTACATGGATAGACAAATGCCTTCTGACCACTCTGGATCCCAGCTGGCTGTGGACTCCGTCTGTATAGATGGCACCTCCGGGCTGTCCTGCTCCTCCTGGTGTGCTGGAAAGCAGGTGGCTTCAAAATCTCTGAAGCGCTGGCTAGTTCTCCTGCTCGATCAGCAGGGCTGTGTACAAAGATCCCTCTGGGGCAGGTTATCCGCTTTCTGCTGTAGGCCGCAGGCTCTTCCAGCCCTGGCCACACACACAGGCCTCTTGCTGGTTGTTGAATGGTGAGCCTGTCCTTTTATCTGCTTACCCAGCAGGCTGTTCTCTGAGCTTGGCATTGTGGGTTTGTAGTTCCCAGCCTAATTTAACATGAGTACTTCCTCATTGTCCTATATATCCCACAATGCATAACTGTTTTTCTTAACCAGAAGGAGATATCCTGATAAAGTTTCAATGGCCACTAGATGGAGCCAAACCCTTTCTTTGGTAGTAGACCTGTGCTACATGTAAGAAAAATCCACCACTATTCGGTGTATGTCTGTCTGTATTCTATTGTCAGATGGTTTGAATGCCCCAAGGCATCATGGTTCCTCCAGGTGGTTCTATGACCCTACAATATGTATGAGCTGGCATTAGAACCTGGCAGGGGAAGGCACGCATTCTACTCTTTCGACAGTAGAATATTTCCAGTGGCTGGAGAGCAGAGAAGGGGTGAAAGATGAGTAAATAAAACTTTTTTTGTAAAGGTAACCTTGTGGTGCCATGTTTACTTTGTGGCGGGGGCAGCCTCCAGGTAAGCCTTCATGATCACAGGTACACTTTTAGGGCAGACATTAGGGACTGAAATGCAGAGAGATGAATATAAAGCAGCCCTTTTCAAGTCACAACAGTCCAGGAATAACTTTTTTGATGTTCCCCAGACTGTTCTCTTTGGAAAACTTGATTAATTGGTTTTAAATGGCAATGATTTTTTTTTCTGGCTTTTACTGCAGAAATATACTATATATAAACAATGGAACCTGTACTGAGTTACAGTGCTATTGTAAATCTCACACTAAGGAACTTCTGATCACTGACGCGCCCATAGCAGATGTACTGAGCAGAGACATTAGTCTGTTTTTGAAACCGCCATACCAGCTCATAAATTTGTGCTTTTGAAAATGACCGAAGTTGCACTAAAAAAAAAATTAAGCGCTGCTTGAAATTCGAAGAGGACCCATTTTAGGAAAAAAATATTCTTGTATATTATGTTCGAATGGTATATACACTGTTTTCTGTAAATGGCACCACTGTTTTGCATGCATATGTGTACATAACAAAACTTCTGTGGAAGCTCTTTCTGCATCTCAAGTCACTGTCTTTGATCAATGCCACTTTTTTCTTGTCTGACATATTTAACATAAACAAAATATATTCTAAAATACAGCAATGTACAAGGATACTGAACTTCTGCAAATCATAAATATTGGCACATTAGTCAGGTAAAATGTTTCATTCTAAGGCCTGGATCTCACCTAAGGCATTTTTTAAGTGTGTTTTGACGAAACACACATTTAACATTGTTTCCTTTGTATGTAGTTCACATCTGTGCATTTTATGGAAAGGGCCAGAGTTTTTTTTTATTTTTTTTCCTGTTTTTTGGTTCCTTAGACTTCAATGGTTTAAAGATGTGTATTGAAAAAAAAAAACTCAAAATGCACCTGCAATATGCAAACTGCAACCTGCACAAGTGTGAATCAGGCCTCGAAGACCAGTTGCTATAGCAGTAGCGGAACTACCACCAACCAGCAGGATAGGTACACAGGCAGTCACCCTGGTGAATGATGCGGGCTCATCTGAGGTGTAGAGTCTAAGTCTGGGTTTTTTTACGAGCCGCACCTTGCCCACCACCTCTAAATGTCCGGCTCGTCAATGCCCGTGGTTAATTCACTGGCACCCAGCCTGCGGACATTTTTGCCACTGTCCTCTTCATTGGACAGTGGCAAGCGGCTGGTATCACAGGGCTGGATGGGGACGGGAACCGCTGGAGTTAACTTTTTACATTAAACAGCAGGTGATTGGTTGCTGAGCAATCCTAGCAACCAATCACCAGCCTGGCAATGTGAAAAGTTCAAGTTCAGCAGTTCCCACCCCCATCCAGACCTGTGATTCCAATCTCTGCTTTGCTGTACACCTGTGTAAGGTAGGAGAGTTCGACCTACAGTGTGTGTGTGTGTGGGGGGGGGGGGGGTTCAGGGGGCCAGAGGACACTACAGTGCAAGGGACAGAGGACACTGCTTTGGGGGCACAGGAAACTTGCTATGGGGAAGGGGTGCAGAGGACACCATGGGAGTGATGTGAAGGGGGACAAAGTACACTGCTATAGGGGTACAGAGGACCTATTAGGGGACCTTTCACCCCTGGGGGCATGGACCCCTTCACCCCTGGGGACAGGAACCACATCTCCCCTAAGGGCAGGAACCCAATTTTCCCTGGGGAAAGGAACCCAATCTCCAGACCAGGCTAGCGTCGGCCATCTTTGGGTGCCAGGATGGGGCAGTAAAATTTGAATCCCCAGGCACATGCTCCCTCTAGTGAACTTGCTTTGTATTGGGGAAGTACCTTAAAGTGAGGAAAACCTGAAGTGTTATTACTAGGTTAGAATTATGAGCAGCATTATAGCAGGTGAATGCGGCCCCCCACGCATTAACATACATTGAATCCAGCCCTTAAGTGGAAAAAGGTTGCTGACCCTTGGTCTAAGTACTAACCAGTGTTCACCAGAGCTTCTGATGGTGGAGATGGATTTTGCTGCATGTTAGTGCCAGGTCGCAGTCCTCAGGATTACCTCACCAGGAGGTGAGCAAGCGGGGGTCCAGTAGCGGATAAGCAGGTAGGGATCAAACAGAATCTTCGTCAGTAAACAAGCCAAAGGTCAATAATGAGTAGTTGCAGTTTGGGGTCAGGCAAAAGCGTAGCTGAGGAACAAGCCAATAGTCAAAACAGCAGGGAAGACAGGAAGAGGTTACTGGCTGGAGAGAGAACTATAATCTGGCAAACAGGAAGTGCAAAGACATGGCTTAAATCGGGAAGTTCATGGGAGCAGCAAATGGTTCAGGGTTCCAAACAAACCAGGTTTAAGACAGGAACATTCAAGGAATTGTCCAGGGAACTGTTCCAGGTAACTCAGCTAGAAGAGACATTGCCTGACACAGCAGAGGTTCAGGGCTCCATTGCAGGCCCTGACACTAATGCCGGTCGTTTTTCGGCAAAAAAATACGAAATTTTTCAGCATGTCCAAAAAACGATGTTTTTCCAACTTCATCATTAAAAACTATGTTGCCCACACACCATAGTTTTAAAAAAATGATGAACAAAGCGCGGTGACGTACAACGCGTACAACGGCACTCTAAAGGGGAAGTTCTATTCGCCTTTGGGCTGCTTTTAGCTGATTCCTTGTTAGTAAAAGATGATTCACGCTCTTTTGTCTGTTACAGCGTGACGAATGTGCTTACTCCATTATGAATGGTAGTTTTACCTGAACGAGCTCCCGTCTCATAACTCGCTTCTGGGCATGCGCGGGTTTAAAACGTTGTTTTAGCCCACACACGATAATTTTTTACAACCCGAAAAACGCCTTTTTAAAAAACGACTTTAAAAAATGCAGCAAATTTCAAAAAAAAAATGTTGTCGTTTTTCAGAAGCCGAAAAACGATGTGAAGCCCACACACGATGATTTTAAATGACGTTTTTAAAAACTTTGTTTTTTTTCATGCCGAAAAATAACCACGTGTACGCGGCATAAGACTGAATGAGGGCAACGTAACGATTGACCAGGTTTAAAACTTATGGTAGGCAACCACTGTGGTAAAATGCCATCAAGGGCTGGGTTTAAAGTAAATCTAAGGACAAGGTAAAATAAGGGGAAATTATATTCACAGACCTTGCAAAGATGCCATGGGAGATGTGTAGAGTTGGCTTTCTAATGATAGCATTTTTCAATACACTCAATTGTTTGTTCTGGCAAGGAGAAGATATGCACAAAGCTCTGCTTTGGTGACTCTTGTTTATGTAGTTTCTAAATGTTTTGCCAGACATGAGATATTTCTATCTTTACCGATATTTAAAGTCAGGGGGCCAGATTCACAGAAGAAATATGCCGGAGTATCTACTGATACTCCGGCGTATTTTCAAATTTGCCGCGTCGTATCTTAATTTGTGATACGAAAACAAACAAGATACGACGGTATTTGGCTAAGATCCGACAGGCTTACGGCTCCGTACGCCTTCGGATCTTAGGCTGCAATACTTCGGCCGCCGCTGGGTGAAGTTTGCGTCGTTTTCCAGCATCGGGTATGCAAATTAGCTTTTACGGCGATCCACGAAGCTACTCGCGTGCGTTACGTCGTCGCAAGTCGTTTTTTCCCGTCGCAAAGTTAAGCCTGCTTTTTCAAGGCTTAACTTTACACCAGCCATGTTAAAGTATGGCCGTATACATAAATACATTTATTTTTTTTCGGCGTAAGTACGTTACGCACATCGCCATTCAAAAACACGTCGGGGCGCCGTAATTTCGCACAAAGCATGGCGGGAAATTTCCAAACGGAGCATGCGCAGAACGTTCGGCGCGGGAGCGCGCCTAATTTAAATGGTACACGCCCCATTTAAATTAGGCGGGCTTGCGCCGGACGTCTTTACGATACACCGCCGTAAGTTTACACGCAAGTGCTTGGTGAATCAGGCACTTGCGCTGAAAACTTGTGGCGGTGTAACGTAAAGACGATGCGTTACGCCGCCGCAGTTTTTGCTGAATCTGGCCCAGGGTGTCTGGCATTAAGAAATCGCTTCCAGAACCTTCGAGGTATCAGTTGTGACTTTGTCTCATGTAGGTTATGGTGGTGTACCATCTTTTGGTTGTGGACTTTTTGCCATCATTTTTTTCTTTTTTTAATTATTTATTAAGCTTGAGGGTGGCAGGTCAAATATTGTTACTAGGCTATTGTCTATTTGACGGGTCATAAAAAGCATGTGGAACTGTAACATTATTTGTGGGCTTATTTAATAAATGATTCCATACAAAATGCCAAAGCAATAAGTGAGCTTCTAAAGGGCATCAAGTAAATTCTGCATTGTGCTAGTCGGTGAATTGTGTAATATACTACACCAAGTTTGCACAGACCATATAACAGGTTTAGCAAGTGGAGCAGAAAAAAGACTTTCAAAAGTTTTCATTCACTCTCTAATGCCGCGTACACACGATCGTTTTTCGGCATGAAAAAAATGTAGTTTTTCAAAAACGTCATTTAAAATGATCGTGTGTGGGCTACACATGATTTTTCAGGTTCTGAAAAACGACAAAAAAATAAATTCAAACATGCTGCATTTTTTAACGCCGTTTTAAACAATGTAGTTTTTCGGGTTGTAAAAAATGATCGTGTGTGGGCTAAAACAACGTAAAAAACCTGCGCATGCTCAGAAGCAAGCTATGAGACGAGAGCGCTCGTTCTGGTAAAACTACCGTTCATAATGGAGTAAGCACATTCATCACGCTGTAACAGACAGAAAAGCGTGAATCGTCTTATACTAACAAGGAATCGGCTAAAGCAGCCCAAAGGCAAATGGAACTTCCCCTTTATAGTGCCATCGTACGCGTTGTACGTCACCGCGCTTTGCTAGATCATTTTTTAAAAACAATGGTGTGTAGGCAACGTAATTTTAATGATGAAGTTGGGAAAACATCGTTTATTGGACATGCTGAAAAATAACGTATCTTTTCATGCTGAAAAATGATCGTGTGTACGCGGCATAATGCCGCATACACCGGGTCGGAATTTCCGACAACAAATGTTCGATGGGAGATTGTTGTCGGAAAATCCGACCGTGTACATGCTCCATCGGACATTAGCTGTCGGAATTTCCGACCAACAAATGTTTGAGAGCTGGTTCTCAATTTTTCTGACAACAAAAGTTCTTGTCGGAAATTCCTATCGACGGTGGGCAATTCCGATGCACAAAAAATCCTACGCATGCTCGAAAACAATTCGACGCATTCTCGGAATCATTGAACTTCATTTTTCTCGGCTTGTCGTAGTGTTGTACGTCACCGCGTTCTTGACATTTGGAATTTCTGACAACATTTGTGTGACCGTGTGTGTGTGTGTGTGTATGCAAAACAAGTTTGAGCGAACAATCCGTCAGGAAAAAATCCACGGTTTTGATGTCGGAATGTCCGATCGTGTGTACGCGGCATTAGTATTGTAGTTTTTGGTATGCGAAAGACGTTAGGGAGCTTGTAGGAATTTTCCGGCTTTAGAAGCAAGTACTGTATGTACTAATATGACCAGATCAGACAAATTAAGTGCTAAAGTACTAAGATGGTAGGTTGTTCCCTCATTTTCAATGCAATGATGATTTTCATAGTGTGGTGATCTATAGCAAAACTGTTGTTGTTGTTGTTGTCAGATTAGTAAACGATAAATATTTGTTTCCTGCTATGGGTTAAATAATAACTTGTGTTTCTTGTATTCACTGTTTGTGAGTCATGTATGTTTCCTTGCCAAAATAATTATGCAATTATTTGCTAATTACTGTATTTATTTTTTTCACTAATAAATACTATAGAAACGTATTTAAATTCAAAATGCAATCTCTTCAAATTCTTAAGCAGCAATGAGACTGTAGGAGTAGCGTGACTGCCACCTACAGTTTTCGACTGCAAAGGCCTCTTGCACACGATACTCCTGTTTTAAAGGGGTTGTAAAGGTTTGTTTTTTTATTTTCTAAATAGGTTCCTTTACTTTAAGCTAGTGCATTGTTGGTTCACTTACCTTTTCCTTTTGCTTTCCCTTCTAAATGTTTTTTTTCTTTGTCTGAATTTCTCACTTCCTGTTTCTCCTCAGTAAGCTTGCCCCCATCATCCGAGCTGTTCTGGCCAGGGGTTAGTCAGACACAACAGCTTACTGAGGAGGAACAGAAAGTGAGAAATTCAGACAAAAAAAAAAACATTTAGAAGGGAAATCGAAGGAAAAGGTAAGTGAACCAACAATGCACTAGCTTAACAACTTGAGACCCGCGCTATTGACAAAAGACGTCAACAGCGCGGCTCTCAGGTGCCAACTGGACGTCTTTGGACGTCATTTGAAGTGCATTACCCGCGCGCGCCTCTGGGGGGCGCGCAGCGGGTAAACACTGTCCCGGGGCATCGCTGGGAAGCCGATGCGTGTACCTGGCGGCCGCGATGTCCGCCGGGTACACGCGATCGTCGGTAACACAGCAGGGACGTGGAGCTCTGTGTGTAAACACAGAGCTCCACGTGCCGTCAGAGGAGAGGAGACCGATCTGTGTCCCTTGTACATAGGGACACAGCATCGGTCACCTCCCCCAGTCACCCCCCTCCCCCCACACAGTTTGAACACGCCTAGGATACACATTTAACCCCTTCCTCACCCCCTAGTGTTAACCCCTTCACTGCCAGTCACATTTATACAGTAATTAGTGCATTTTTATAGCACTGATCGCTGTATAAATGTGAATGGTCCCAAATTTGTGTCAAAAGTATCCGATACGTCCGTCGCAATATCGCAGTCCCAATAAAAATCGCAGATCGCCGCCATTACTAGTAAAAAAAATAATAATAAAAAAAAATCATAATTCTGTCCCCTATTTTGTAGGCGCTAACTTTTGCGCTTATTGCGAAAAACCGCAGAGGTGATCAAATACCACCAAAATAAAGCTCTATTTGTGGGGAAAAAAGGACGTCAATTTTGTTTGGGAGCCACGTCGCACGACCGCGCAAATGTCAGTTAAAGCGACGCAGTGCCGGAAGCTGAAATTTCTCCTGGGCACGAAGGGGGTTTATGTGCCCAGTAAGCAAGTGGTTAAAGGAACCTATTTAGAAAATAAAAAACATACCTTTACAACCCCTTTAAGCGTCTAGTTTTTCAGCCGTTTTTTCTTTTTTGGTATGTATTTGCATGTATTTTTGTGCATTTGTGCTCGCAACCTATGCTCACATTCACAATATGTTAATTTATTCTAGATACAAATTTTGCTTATAATAGGCATTTACAAATGCATATCTTTTAACTGTAGGCAATTTTATATTTATAGTTCTGACATAATAAAAAAAATTGACTACCACTTCTGTCTGCTATTTATGGAAACTCATTTTTTCTTCTCTATTTCTATTCTCATTTTCCATAGATATGCTACAGCTTTAGGACATCTGATCAATACAGAAAAACTGTTGGGGAGCCGGACTTTAAAGGAACTCGAAGAAGCATTATTTTGCCAGACCAAGACTTCAAATAGTATGTCATGGGATTCCTATTGGGAAAGGAATGACCCACTCAGAGACATTGATGAAGTGGCTATTCCAGTACTGTGCATCTGCAGCCAAGATGACCCCATACGTGGGGAGCCCTACAGCACAATACCCTTTGAACTCTTTGAGACAAACCCTCACTTTTTCCTACTGATGAGCCGCTACGGTGGCCATTGTGGCTTTATCAAAGAAGATGTATCTAGTACAATGTGGAGTCACAGTGCTTTGCTTGACTTCTTCAAGTCTACTGTGGACTTCTTTGCCATGGAAGAAAGGCTTAAAGGTCTCTCAAGAAGAAAAGGAACCATTTCTGTCTCTATCAACAGAACAACCCTGGACAGGGCCTCACGTAGAAAGGAACAAAGCTGTCCCCATAATATTCATGACATTTATAATTGGCAGAGATCCTACACGAGGTGACAGAAGCTATATTGCCTGATTTTTTTATTTATTTTTTTCTTCGGACTGACAGTTTAGTATGGGATGGAGAATAAACTGCCCTCTGGGTATTTTCCATTTTTTGTATTATTCACCCTAACTTTACTAGATTAAGCCATCAGATTGTAATAGGAGTGAAGCTGAATGTATCGATATACTGAACTGCATGTGTGATATTCAAAAGGAGACTGAATAGAGATTGTACAGATTGTACAATCAGACTGTAATATGTATACAAGCATAAGGCTACTGAAAGATTAAATGGCCATATTAAGTTCCACTATCTACCTATTGTATAAAGGGGAAAAACAAAGTGGTGTAACCCCAAAACGTGCTGAAAATAGATATTGTGCTATTAACAATATATATATATTTTTTTCATAAACGTGCGTAGACGGATTAAAGTCTAAAAAAGACAAAGGTTTGTTGAGGAAAGACAAGTTTTGAAAGAAAAATTAAATTAATATTTCGACTTTTGGCCTGCCCTCCTTTTTATTGCTTAGTGGTCTGGAGCTGCACCCTTGGTGGTATGGGTAGCTCATAGGGGTAGCTATGGGTGTTATGGGTAGCTTGTAGGTTATACCTACACAGGGAGCAATTTCTGGTGGTATGGAGCCACTGGTCAATGCAGGCCAGATGAAAAATGTGGCTACATGGGAGATGTCTGCAGGAAGAAAAAACAAACAAAAAAGATCAGTACCCAGACTGACAGACATGGGCGTCCGCTCCATAGGGCAAGGGAGAGCGAGTGCCCCCCCCTGGAATCATGAGAGAAGACACTTGACTTGTCCCCCTGTGTTGCAATGGCTGCCCTGTACTTTTTTCTGCTGCTGCCCCCCCCCTGGGTGCCACACATTGGGGGGGGGGGGTCAGGCGGCTCCCCCATCCTCCTCTGTGTGAAACAGAGAGCAGGACGGGATTGGTAGTGCAGCCGCGGTGTGACCTGCTGACAGCGCAGGGAGAGCTCAGGTGCTCAGGTGGACTGACCCATTGTCACAATGCTGTGTGTCTCAATATCAACGTCCCAGTGAGTACACCCCCCCCCCCTTCCACAGAAATGGAAGAGGCTGCATTGGCTCTGCCCCTCCCCCTCTGTTCCTGTGTACCATCATCCATGCTCTGTGCTGGACACCTCTGGACTCCTGTGCTGTGTCTGAAAGGAATGTGTGGGCGGGAACATTTAAACAAGTAGCCGACAGCTGAGCCACCGACTGAACTACTAGTGTGAGACTGTGAGCATCCTGGGAACATTAAGTAAGTTATCAGCATTGTCACTGTGTACTCTGCCATCTCTCTCTCCCAAATCTTTCACTCCCGAGTCCCCCTCTTTCCTCTTTTGTCCTCCAGCAGAGTCTTTTATTAACTCTATGCTGATAGTTGGCCCCATCATGTTCCTTTAGCCAGGTTTCACTAGTGTGTAATCATAGACATTGCATGTGATTCACACCACATTGCTGTCTAAATCACATGGGATGTCTGTGCGATGCAAATTCAGCCATACAAACTGTATGGCTGAAATCACATTTGCACCAAAACGGTGCAGGACACTTTTTTTGGTTTGCGCTGGAATCGTGTGGATGGGTGTTTACACCTATGCAATCCGATTCCTGTACCATTTCACAGTTCTCACTGCGATCTGCAAACTGATCTGGGGGTGTCATTAATTTTACATTGACGCCCGTAAAACTGTTAACCTGTAAAAAATGTAAAGCGTCGCCTATGGAGATTTTTAAGTAACGAAGTTTGGCGCCATTCCATGAGTGTGCACAATTTTAAAGCATGACATGTTAGGTATCTATTTACTCGGCGTAACATAATCTTTTATATTTTACAAAAAAATTGGGCTAACTTTACTGTTTTGTTATTTTTTAATTCATGAAACCATTTGTTTTACAAAAAAAAAGGCATTTGAAAAATTATTGCGCAAATACCGTGCAAGATAAAAAGTTGCAATGACCGCCATTTTATTCCCTATGGTGTCTGCTAAAAAAAACATATATAATGTTTGGGGGTTCTGAGTAATTTTCTAGCAAAAGAATGATGATTTGTACAGGAGAGAAGTGCCAGAATAGGCCCGGTATGGAGGTGGGTTTTAAAGCCCGGTATTGAAGTGGTTAATAAGCAACACAATATAGGATTGCCTCACTTTCCTCAATATCAGAGAGACAAATGGTACAGTCCTTATTGTAGCAGTCTTTGTCATTCTACCTTCCTCTGCCAACAAATTAAAAAACTAGCCATACAAACCTTTCACATAAAATAGATAAATCTTTTCTCACCAATATTAATTCAAAATGTTTGTGTCAATGTCTGAAACCTTTAAGGTAATGTAGACACGACTATTAGCACTATTTATAAACTCTAGCTAAAGCATGGCCTTTAGGCTGCATTCACACCTGAACGCGGCGTATTTTACCGCAATTTGCCTCGACAAAACGCGGCGTTTTTTAAGCCTAACATACGCCGGAGGGGTGATTAACATTGTCGGCTATGCCGAACGCCGCCTGAAAAAAAGGGTCCAGGACTTGTTTTGAGCTTCAGGCGTACGGCGTTTCGGCGTTGAGATGTGAACCTCCAGCGTATTTCAGGCTGCAATAGCGTCGCGCTACAGGCGACAAAACGCCTAGGTGTGAATGGAGCCTTAGTTTTAGGACACATCAACCAATTGAGGAAAATGAACCTTGTTTTCCCACAATTTTGCATATTCCAATAAGGAGAAAAATAAGAGAAAAAAAAACAACCAACTGAAAGGCTTTGTAAGTTGTTAAAGGTACGTAAAGAGGAACTTCAGTCTGCTCAGATAATTTGTAATAAAAAAAAGTGTTGTCGTTCTGAAAGCTTCCCTCCAACCACTTTGTTTATCTATACTGTGATTCCATACTTGCTAAATATGCTGCAGAAATCTCCCTCCACCAAGTCTGCAGCCATTTTAACTGGGCAGCTGAAGCTGCTGCCTGTTCACTTCCTGGATTTAAACAAAGGCACACCTGCAGCTCTCATTGGCCCTCTTATGACTCATCCCCCCTCTCTTCCTGGCAAACTCACTAGAGTGAGATCGAGAGCTGTGCATGATGTCATAAGCCTAGGCTAATGACCAGACAAGAAACAGGAAGTGGGCTGTAATAAGGTATATATGGGGATACAATTTTTTTTTACTTTCCAAGGTTAAAAAAAAAGGGCATAAGATTTAATAGATGGAATATTGAAAAAAATACTTGATGTCTGCTATTTTCCTCATAAAGTAATTAAAGCAAAGTATCAGTTGAGTTGTTTTATTTATTCAATAATTTTTTTTTTTTTTTTAACATTTCCATACAGAAATGGGAGAAATTTCAAAAACGATGCATATACCATTAAAGTGTATTACAGTCACAATATATTATTGCTTTTACGGGTATCCTATAAATGTCAGTAAGTAGTGATAAGTGTCCTAGAACGACAAAAAGAAAAACGGTCTTTCGGTGTACATTCAAACACAAAGACGGTGGGGGACACAAAGGTAGGTGTTAGAATCTCTGTGCAATATAGGAGGTCACCTGTTAAGGTTATGACGTGTATTCTGTAGGTCTTCTTATGTCTATAGCCATTGAGTTACAACATGTTCTACTTTAAATAAGGTCTCGGAAGGTCTACGCTAACACTTGCAGGTGTTAAAGTTTTAAAATCTAGCCAGCCCATTTATATTTTTCAAATGTATCCTATCAACTTGCATTATCTTTCCAATACTGATGGTGGCCTGACAATTTCCCAGTATTTGAGGATCAGGCTATTGCATCAATTTCAGCTATAGGTAGGTATCATGGTATTAATCATTTCTTATACGTGGGGGCAGAGATAACTGAGTTATTAAACGTGAAGGTCCAAGGGTCACAACAGTATTTTTTTTGCTATAAGGTTGGTAATCTGTTTCAATAAGTGGGTGTTGCCAATAAATGTGGTCAAGGATATTCTTCAGTTTCTATACTTCCACATCTCCAGCACACACCAGCAAACCCGAGGGTTCTACTACCTTCATTATGCTGAGCAATGAAGTTAAGGTTGCGCTCAGGTATATTACAGACAGAGGACGTGTGCGTTAAGAGAAGCATTTTAGACCGCTGTGCTATGAATGGAGGTGGCTCTTTGTTATGACAGTGGAAGTGTGAGTTAAGAGAAGCATTTTTGGAACAGTGTTATTCAGGGAGGGCGTGAGAGAACTCTTGCTCTTAGTGGACTAGTTATGCTGGATGCATGTTGAACAGCGAGAATAGAGGTAACGTGCCACCCAAAATATACACCAGCAGCTCCTTCGGGGGTAGTGTTACACATGTCTATACTTGCCTGCGCTGTGCAATAGAATTGCACAGAGCGGCCCTGATCCTCCTCTTCTCTGGGTCCCCTGCCAGCACTCCTGGCTACTCCTCTCTTGCTGGTTCGCCCATTGGGGCATTCGTGCAGGCTCAATCCTGAGACCTGCTGCCACGTCCATTGACACATACAGTGGGACTCAGCCCTACCCCCTACTGTCTTGTTACAGGAGTCGATTGACAGGAGCAGGAGCCAATGGCTTCTGCTGCTATTGATCTGCCGAGGGAGGTGGGACAAAGCCATGACCAGTGTACTCGAGATATTCACCAACCTTCCATAAAACAGATAATAAATCACTATACAAGGTAATGATAAAGTGACAAAACAAAAGTGGAGGTGGTGTGGATGAAAAAACTAGTGTTAGAAACAAACACAGCCAAATGGCATCAACTGCCCCAGTTGAAGTCCCTCTAGAATGAAATGCGTAGGGTTTGGTTTTCACTATTCCTCATATTGCCCCCTTTTTATATTTGTAATCACTTTTATGTACCTGTGGTTTTATTACAATAAAACCTTTTATATTTTTTGACCTGCACCATTGAGGCTGCGTTTTTCTTTCTCTCCCTCACATGTTGTTTGGAGCCTTCCATCCCAGCTTTGTCCCATCCCTTAAGGGGTTTACCATCCCCCCTTCCCCCCATTTACTTGGGGCCAGACATTTTGGATTTTCGGGACATCATTCCAGGACATCGCACATCCATGTGTCAGGGGATGCCTATGCAGGCATCTGAGTACTGGGTAACAGGTCAATGGGCTGCACTAACGGAAATAGGCACCAAGATAGTGAAAAAATATATGTTTATTAAAGGTTAAGCACACGTGTAAAACAATCATAGAAAACCCCCAAGACGAGCAAGCATGACACAGCAAATCACAAACCACCAGAACTAGTGAACGAATATATACAAGAAATCAGAGCGTATCTAACAGGTAATGCAGGGATGAGAGACGAGCAAGTCCAAGGTTCAAGCCGGGGGTCAAGGATAGGAGAGAGCAGCAAAGTCTGAAGGTACAAGCCGGGGTCAATAAGCGACAAGGGGGAAACAGAGTCCAGGGCAGGGCAGGGAGCGAATCAGGAACAGGTTGGCTACAGCTATCAGATCAGGCAGGGAACAGGCTGACAAGGAAAATACTGAAGCCCTGAACTCCAGTTTAGACAACGGGCTGGGCAGTCGGCACTGGAACAGGTTGGGTGACTAGCACTGGAACAGGCTGGGCGGCTGGCACTGGAACAGGCTGAGCGGCTGGCACAAGCTGAGCGGCTGGCACTGGAACAAGCTGAGCAGCTGGCACTGGAACAAGCTGAGCGGCTGGCACTGGAACAGGCTGAGCAGCTGGCACTGGAACAGGCTGGGCGGCTGGCACTTGAACAGACTGGGCAGCTGGCACTGGAACAGGCTGGGCAGCTGGCACTGGAACAGGCTGGGAAGCTGGCACTGGAACAGGCTGAGCGGCTGGAACAATGGGCTGAGTAGCTGGCACTGAAACAGACTGGGCAGCTGGCACTGGAACAGACTGGGCAGCTGGAACAATAGGCTGGGTAGCTGGCACTGGAACAGACTGGGCAGCTGGAACAATGGGCTGGGTGGCTGGCACTGGAACAGACTGGGCAGCTGGCACTGGAACAGACTGAAGCAGGTTGGCTGAAGTGGATGCAGATTGGGTTAGTGGCAGGATCGAGTGGGTTTTTAGAAAACCTTTTCGTCTTCTTTGGTTTCACCACTGAAGATTTGTATATGGGTAAAGGGTTGGAGGTAGTGGATACAGCTGGTAGGGGTGAAGAGCAGAGGGGTGGTGAAACAGAGGGTTCCGACCTTGAAGAGGATTTTGGTGGAACAAACGGAGGCAGTTGAGAAGCAGCAGAAGGGTTAAAGGCAGGGTAAGTGCAGCAGGAGGAAACAGGGGACTGGTACTTTGTTGTTAGCAGGGTGTATTGTTCAGCAAAAGTGGGAATTGGGGGTAAAGAAAAAGACATCCCAGCAGGTTGGTAACTAGACAAAGAAATGGATGGTTGGGAGCTGACAGGGGCTGAGTACAACAAACTAGACCAAGCTTGTAATAATGGTTGTACAAAATCAGATTTGCACATGGCTTGTCTGACCAGAGACTGCACAGAATTAAAGCGGAGTTCCGGCCACAATTTCACTTTTTAAATATAAATACCCCTGTAATACACAAGCTTAATGTATTCTAGTAAAGTTAGTCTGTAAACTAAGGTCCGTTTTGTTAGGTTGTTACAGCATTTAGACACTTTATAAAATAGAAATTGACTGGGGCCATCTTAAGCCAGACTGTATGACTTCCTGGATTTCAGACTTGCAAATCTCGCACATGCTCAGTGCTGCACAAGCAGTGTCAGATCAGGTTTCAGCACCTGTGCTGTCCAAGTCACATGATTCTTTGAGACTGGGGAATGCACAGACTCCTGGAAAGTTACACCCACTACATTCCCAGGAGTCTGTGCGGTGTAGGTTAGGAAGCATTAAGCACCTATGTGCAGGAAGTGGGAAGATTAACTATTCTGCCTAGCAACAACACTTTGAAGGCATCTAAAAAAAAAATCGGAAAGGACTAATGACATTTTTTTAAAACTAATGATGTATTGTTATATTTATGGGTGGAACTCCACTTTAATGCATGCTGCAAGCACCTGTTGAGGACAAGCTGAGTACTGCTCATGAAAAAAGGCTGAGTCATCTTCCAACAGCCACACCAAAGACTCTACCTGAGCTGCACTAAAAGGAGGTGTATAATCATCACGTCCACTAGCAGCATCAGACTGAGCCAACTCTGTGCAGATCCGAATCAATGGCTGCACGTCCTCAAACAAAAAACTGCCATGATCAACAAAAACATGAGCCATACGGATACATTCCAATAACTGCTCACTAGTGTATTCACTTAATTCCTGATAGCAGGAATCTCTGTCATCTGTTGCCAGGAGTGACAGGTACAAAATATCTTCCAGATGCATTTTTATAATAGCAAATGCCCAGAGCCAATTTCCCAAGTGCAGCCGACCTGTTTATAGGGCTTCAGTATTATGTCAGGGGATGCCTATGCAGGCATCTGAGTACTGGGTAACAGGTCAATGGGCTGCACTAACGGAAATAGGCACCAAGATAGTGAAAAAATATATGTTTATTAAAGGTTAAGCACATGTGTAAAACAATCATAGAAAAACCCCCAAGACGAGCAAGCATGACACAGCAAACCACAAACCACCAGAACTAGTGAACGAATATATACAAGAAATCAGAGCGTATCTAACAGGTAATGCAGGGATGAGAGACGAGCAAGTCCAAGGTTCAAGCCGGGGGTCAAGGATAGGAGGGAGCAGCAAAGTCCGAAGGTACAAGCCGGGGTCAATAAGGGGGAAACAGAGTCCAGGGCAGGGCAGGGCAGGGAGCGAATCAGGAACAGGTTGGCTACAGCTATCAGATCAGGCAGGGAACAGGCTGACAAGGAAAATACTGAAGCCCTGAACTCCAGTTTAGGGCGGGCTTAAATACCTGTGCAAATACAAATTGGGAGACACCTGCTGGTGGCCACCAGAACTGCACCCCTGTTACTGGAGGGAACAGTGCCACCATGGCCCTCCACTGAAGACTCATCTCCATTGTTGATCCAGTTAGAGGCATGCAAATGGGCACAGTGTGGCATGCAAATGGGCACAGTGAGGCATGCAAATGGGCACAGTGAGGCGTGCAAATGGGCATTGTTGACCGTCTTTTCCGTGTACAGTAGCTGCTGTAGGCTTATACTCGAGTCAATAAGTTCCCAGTTTTTTGGGGTAAAATTAGGTACCTCGACTTATTCTCGGGTCGGCTTATACTCGAGTATATATGGTACTCTTTTTAAAATAGTTAACAAGGAAAATTGCAAAGATCTGACCAAAACATGGTAAAAAAAATCCCATTTATAAATAATCAACTTGGGTACGACCAATGAAAGAAATGAATGGCTGTCTGTCGCCACCTGTTGTTCACAGGCAGGCACTGGGTTTAATATTATTTCAGAGTTTGGAAATCCGCTGCACATCGTCACAGAAAATACATTTGATTATGCCAATTGTGATCCAGTTTGCAGCGCTGGGAAATAAACTGCCAAGGTATAATTTGTGCATTATCTCCGGGCACACCGAGCTTCACACTGTAGAGACAAAGACAAAATATCTAAGCTGCTGTTACACTTCATCCATCATTCTTGTAGAGGAAGTTGATACAGTAATTCTGTCATTTTATAGTTTTATGATAAACAGCCTCAGTTACTTAAGTGCATATCCCTGAGGCACAAATGTTATTTTCAAGCTTCCATGCTCCAAACACTTTGTCATTTTTTTGTACACAGCCCTCAGTGCAAATTTTTTAAATGCCATATTTATAAATGAAACTTGATTTCCACCAGCTGACTTGATTTGCCAGGTTTTGTAATGGCTGGCATGTTGTACTAGACATCTTTATCATCTTTATCAGCTCCATAATTCACAGCTACTAACATCCTGTGACAGACACATTACACAATGCACAGTACAATTTGCTGCGCTTAGAAGCGATCCAGGCACTGATCTGTGGATAGGCCACATAAGTCCAGACATGGAGTGGGAAAATTACAGATGGCGCCTAACTGCCATTATTTACATTTATTAGAGTTTATTACATAAGTCTGATAAGAAGATGTCATTACTATTTTACACACCGTCTATTTTATACAAAGTGATCACAACTGACAAACAAGAAAACAGCGAGCATCTGAACCAGTTTTTAGCTATCTAGTGGGTGAACAAAGTGGTAATTCACAAAAAAACACAATATAAGATTCATCAGCCGCTAATTTTGCATAATTTTCATTGTAATATTAAAACAGAACTAAACCTCTAAAGCCTCGTACACACAATCGGATTTTCCGACAAAAAATGTGTGAAGGAAAGGTTTTGTCAGATAATCCGACGGTTTGTACGCTCGGACAATTGTTGTCGGAATTTCCGACAACAAATGTTTTATAGCATGCTTTCAAATTTTCCGATAACAAATGTGTCTTGTCGGATTATCCGATCGTGTGTACACAAGTCTGTAGGAAAAAAATCCAAAGTACAAACACGCATGCTCCGAACCAATGCTAACCATAGCACAACATTAACAGAAGTTGCCCAAAGGGTGGCGCTAAAGAGCTGAAAATCCACGTAGTTTTGTGCATGTTGGCTGAAAAAGTTCTGCCGTCTGTATGCATACCAAGTTCACAGCCAACGCACTCACATTCACAGTGCAGGTGGAAAAAGCATGTGAACCCTTGGATTTAATAACTGGTTGAACCTCCTTTGGCAGCAATAACTTCAACCAAACGTTTCCTGTAGTTGCAGATCAGACGTGCACAATGGTCAGGAGTAATTCTTGACCATTCCTCTTTACAAAACGAATTCAGTTCAGCAATATTCTTGGGATGTCTGGTGTGATTCGCTTTCTTGAGGTCATGCCACAGCATCTCAATCGGGTTGAGGTCAGGACTCTGACTGGGCCACTCCAGAAGGCGCATTTTCTTCTGTTAAAGCCATTCTGTTGATTTACTTCTATGCTTTGGGTCGTTGTCCTGTTGCAACACCCATCTTCTGTTGAGCTTTAGCTGGTGGACAGATGGCCTTAAGTTCTCCTGCAAAATTCATTTTTCCTTTGATGATAGCAATCCGTCCTGGCCCTGACACAGCAAAGCAGCCCCAAACCATGATGCCCCCACCACTATACTTCACAGTTGGGATGAGGTTTTGATGTTGGTGTGCTGTGCCTCATTTTCTCTACACATAGTCTTCCAAACAACTCAACTTTGGTTTTATCTGTCCACAGAATATTTTTCCAGTACTACTGTTGAACATCCAGGTGCTCTTTTGTAAACTGTAAACATGCAGCGATGTTTTTTTTTGGACAGCATCTTTACAGGACGGCCACTCCTAGGGAGAGTAGCAGTAATGCTGAACTTTCTCCATTTATAGACAATTTGTCTTACTGTGGACTGATGAACAGCAAGGCTTTTGGAGATACTTGTATAACCCTTTCCAGCTTTATGCAAGTCAACAATTCTTAATCGTAGGTCTTCTGAGAGCTCTTTTGTGCGAGGCATCATTCACATCAGGCAATGCTTCTTGTGAAAAGCAAACACAGAACTGGTGTGTGTTTTTTTTTATAGGGCAGGACAGCTGTAACCAACACCTCCAATCTCATCTCATTGATTGGACTCCAATTGGCTGACACCTCACTCCAATTAGCTCTTGGAGATGTTATTAGTCTTGGAGTTCACATACTTTTTCCACCTGCATTGTGAATTATTAAACATTTAATTATTTGTGTGTTATTAGTTTAAGCAGACTGTAATTGTCTATTGTTGTAACTTAGATGAAGATCAGATCACATTTTATGACCAATTTGTGCAGAAATCCATATCATTCCAAAAGGGTTCACATACTTTTTATTGTAACTGTAAAAAAAAGAAAGATCTCACATGCATACTTTTCAGAGTGATTTCACATTCCATTATCATCTATGATAATGCTTGGAGATGCTATTTACAAGCTGTTTCAGCGGAAATGGCATAAAAAACACCTGTAAAAAAACACTGACAATTGTTTAACAAATGCAGGCTATGAAAATGCTTGTCAACGCAACTGTTTGTATTATTGTAAAGCATTTTCAAGTGTTTTCCTGGTGCGATCAAGCCCTAAGACACTGGCAGGTTAAAAAGACTCAGTAAAAAGTGAAATTATGTGCAGCGCTAAAAACATGGAAATACCTATGTATACAAACTAATGTACACGGTGCAATGACCACAAAAATGAATAATAATGAAAATGAGATGTGAAATTCACACCCAAACTAAAGTCCATGTGCCTTCATACAAAAGTTGTTTTAAAACATAAATATCGCAGTCTTTAAATAAACAGTGAAAACAAATTTTGTGATTAGAAGTGGGATTCCACGTGACATCAATGTCGAGGTGAGGCCACAGACAATAGAACCACCACCGGTTAGTGAGGAGGCTTACCCGAGTGAGAGGACTTAAGAGGGCATATGCTCAGTGAGTCAACCACCAAAATATTGGACCCCCACATCTGGGTTCCAGATCAAGTTGTAAGGCAATCTAATTGATCAAGAGATGTCACCAAGAAATGGTCTTCAGAAGCAGCCATCTTGTCAGACCGAATCCGGAGTGAGAGGACTCAAATTGGCATTTGCTCAGTGAGTCAACAAGTGATTATTGCAGAGTGTGCGCAATAATCTATATGCATTGTTCTCATATATTGTGTTTCCATTATTCCAAGTTACATTGCTGAAGTGGGTTTTTTCACTAGTCACCTTGGTGTGTTTACCATTTTTTCATATACACACACATTTATGTATATTTTCGCTTGTTAACCACTTAAGACCCGGACCAAAATGCAGCTAAAGGACCTTGCCCCTTTTTGCGATTCGGCACTGCGTCGCTTTAACTGACAATTGCGCAGTCGTGCGACGTGGCTCTCCAAACAAAATTGGCATCCTTTTTTTCCCACAAATAAAGCTTTCTTATGGTGGTATTTGATGACCTCTGCGGTTTTTATTTTTTGCACTATAAACAAAAATAGAGCGACAATTTTGAAAAAAATTCAATATTTTTTACTTTTTGCTATAATAAAAATCCCCCAAAAATATATAAAAAAAAATTTCCTCAGTTTAGTCCCGATATTTTTGGTAAAAAAAATCGCAATAAGCGTTTATCGGTTGGTTTGCGCAAAATTTATAGCGTTTACAAAATAGGGGATAGTTTTATTGCATTTTTATTAATTTTTTTTTTTTTTACTACTAATGGCGACGATCAGCGTTTTTTTTTTCGTGACTGCAACATTATGGCGGACACTTCAGACAATTTTGACACGCCCGCGACCCCATGGCTGGGCTTACATGACAACGTACCTATATGTTGATGTGCCCAGCCGTGCCATTCTGCCGACGTATATCGGCGTGAAGGGGTCGTTAAGTTGTTAATGCGATTTTTTAGGTTGCGCATTATTTTTATTCTATCAGTGAGTCAACAAGACTTATGGTGCAACCACCAAAATATGGGACCTCCACATCTGTGTTCCAGGTCAAGTTGTAAGGCAATCCAATTGGTGTAGAGATGTCACCAAGAACCGGTCTTCAGAAGCAGCCAACTTGTCAAACCGAATCCTCTCAAGTTTTTAAAATAGCGTGACCAAAAAAAGACTGAACAAGAAAGCGTGGTCAAGTGTCCCCAATCTGGGAACAAAACCGGGGACAGCCTTGGCCTGGGGACATTGTCCTCAATCTGGGGACTGTCCTCAGAAACCGGGGATATCTGGTGATCCCATATGGAAAAGGGAGCCTTGACTGCAGGGAGCATGGCCTAGTGACAGGGGCATGGTGAAGATATATAATTCCAAACGGGTCAAGATAATTGACTAGTGGGGCACGGGATGAGGGCCTGGGCCTGAGCTCTATAGAGTTATAAAATCTTCACACACAGTTGGAAGAGCAGAAAGAAGGGTTGCCCACCCGCTACATCTTTTCTTTTGTTTCAGGTCGGATGTCACAGCTTCTCTGATGGTTTTTACCTTGCCAGTGATACATTTTTAATTTAATGGGCTATGCTCTTCAATGGAAGTTCAACCAGTCTATGTCTATCTGGAACATATGGTAAGGACAGGCCTTTTAGACTAGTTTAAGGTTTAAAGAGGTGCTCACAGTACAACTGTGACTGGCACGAGTGTAATGTTTATGTTGATATTTTTTTATGTGAAAATATGTTAATAAAGCTGTGGCCTTGCCCTTTCCAACTTAACCTGTCTGAGTGTCGTTTATTGGGTAAGGTTATTGGTGAACACCTTGTGGCTTTGGCTTTAGGCATATGCTCCTCAGCAGACAAGTGTAACAGTTCAGATGAACGGAGTGAACCACAACTGGGGTTAGCAAGGATTTCAATGCACTTTCCTATGTGAGAATTTAGTATTGGACCCCAGGCGTCACTCCACACAAACAGGAGTTTGGGGGTTCTCTACATCATCTTTCTCTCACATATAGAAAGGCGTTGAGCTACTAAGGTTGGACGCATTACAACATGCGACCAGAGCTTAGCATTTAAAATTATAGCATACACTTGAAGATTCCAATGCACTTCTATATGCAAGTGATTATCAGTACGGGACCCCAGGCGTCACTCCACACAAACAGGAGTTTGGGGGTTCTCTACATCATATCACTTAAACATATAGAAATGCATTAGGCCACTAAGGGAGTTGGTATGAAATACCATCAACCCTTAGCATAGAAAAGTTAGAGCGAACATGTTCAGCAACTTAGGGCAAGGCCCATAATCAAATAACACTCATGTCAAGCACGTAGTAAATAGGAGTTGTAAAGACAACTACTGTAATAGTTCCGTATGAGAGTCAAATATAGCTCAGGTAATTTGAGAGTAGATGTCCCTTTAAGATATTCCTTAGCAAACAGTCATAGGCACAACAGTCTATCCCAAGTAGTATGTTAATAGCTACAAGCCATAATATATAACAGCAATTGTTTTTAGGTGGAATAATTGCAGCAGATCTTTCTATAGTACTACAACAAGTGAAACAATTGCTACTTATCCGTTTGCAGGGCTTCAGTGTAGCAATAAGGGATTCCATAGTGTAGGGTGTCAGCAAGGTAGATCTCCACGGTAGAAGGCACGCGGCGCCAGGCGATGGCATCATCGCGCGGCCGTTGAACGCATTACGATGGCGCGAGGAGCGCCTGTTACAACAAGCTATATTAAAAAAAAAAAAGACAAACATAGTTATCAATGTCTGTGAGGGTTTTCATTTATCAAGGTCATGGTATAGGTAGTGTTAATTAATTGAAGATGTTTTGTAGCTTAGCCAAGCCACTTTTTCAGTTCTAATGAGTGATAGGAACATACCCCAGAATTTGTCTCCGTTCAAGAACAGGATGGAAGGTGTGAAAGTTGTAGAACCAAACCACCCTGCTCTAGTTACGTAATACTATCCCTGGTTTTGGAATATGAGAAAAGTTATATATTAGAGGAACCACCTACTCTTCAACTTTAGATGTCAACATCAACATGAATTTACCCATAAGCCTCGTACACGCGACCGGTTTTCCCGGCAGGAAAACTGCCAGGAGAGCATTTGGCCAGTAATCCCAGCTGTGTGTATGCTCCCTAGCAGTTTTCCTGTCAGGAAAACAGCTGAGAATCCCGACGGGAAAATAGAGATCCCTGCTCTCCATATTCTCGTTGGGTTTCCCGGCAGAGTGTTTCCTGCCAATAAAAACGGTCGTCTATATGCTTACCTGTCCCAGGTAAACCCGAGCATGCTCGATAAGAGTTCGACGCATGCGCGGTAGCATACAAGTTTAGTGTGGGGTGTAGCAAGATGGCAGTGGCGGCATTAAATGTGACGAGCGTCGGCTCGTCGTAGTCGATGACGTCACCGTGTTCTTGCAATTAAAAAAAAACAACGGTTCTTTTGAATGGCCGTCTGTATGCACGGCAAGCTTGCCAGGAATCCCGTCAGGAAAACCAACGTTTTTTTCCTGACGGGATTCCCGGCCGTGTGTACAGGGCCTTAGAGTGCATTGTCATGTAGCTGTATGAGGAGCTAGCAATGATGGGTGGCTTATTATATAATTCCAACCTGAGAACACCCCCGAAAATTTGGGACAGGGACTTCTAGGGCAATGGAAGGGTGCTGGTGCCTGGAGCTGGAACTGTAGACTTGAACTTGGGAGCACCTGTGTTAGGTAAGCAGAAGTACAGTGATGAAGACACCCTAACTTTACCCAGACCAGTAACTCATTGTTTCACTGTAAGCATTCTTAAAATCACTGCTCCTGAAAAAACTTCAGTTTTAAAAAAAACTTTTTTTTGCATATGTCTTCTGGGTCAGGACCTGGGTCCTCAAACACTTTTTATGGCAATAACTTGCATATAAGCCTTTAAAATTAGAAATTTGTTTTGTCTGTTTGCAAAGTTCTGTCACAAACCGAACTGAGGGGTGTTGCGGTCGTCCCTAATGGTGAGTAACCTCTTCACTTTCGACATGAGACTAGTATGCAACAAAAAAATGGCCGTCTGAAAATCTGATCGTGTGTACGAGGCTTAACGTGGTTGAGACCGGCTGAGATACCGACGCCTCGTTCTAAGGTAAGTATTTCATAATGAGCTGGTATGTGGTGCATACTAGCTCATTATGTCTTTTGCCTTAAAGGTGTACAAAAACAAAAAGAAAGTGTCAATGGGTATACAACCGCTTTAAGTGTATCCTATTAGTTGTTCACAGCTTTATTGTTGTTGAGCTCAAAGCAGCAATGATGGCTCTGTTTTCTTTTTTCAGGATTTCATTGAAGCAGTACTGCACATGCTCATAACAGTGTGGCAGTCGGTGTAGCAAACGGTGTGGAGTTGACTTGACCAGCTGTTCCAAGAAATGAACCTTCAGTGAATGAAGAAACTGGTCACACTTTTGATCAGGTCATGGTTATCTCTTGGCAGATTTCTCAAACACCCAGAGTAATTAATTAGGATCGTTAGAGGGATTAAGTTACCAACAGCAAGGACTTCCTCCAACACCAAGGTTTCAACTTACTATCGAAAACCTAGAAACCGCTGGAGGTGGTCTGCAAGGATACCTATTGCCACCCTTTTCTTTCATTACTAGTTATTTCCCCAAATATAAGCTGACATGAAAGGACCAGGAATATTAGATATTTTGCACATTTACCAACTACAATTTTCCTGTCAGCATCGTTTCCCTTCTTCTTTTATGCACAATATATGTGTTGACAGGGCTGTCTTTAAGGCAGGACAAAAGGGGCAGCTGCCCTGGGCCCTATCATTGTTGTGGGCCCAAAGCAGCTGCTGCATACTTGCCAACTATCCCGGTTTAAATTCCCTTGTCCCTTGAAGTTTTAGTCCTTTGCTGTGTCCCGATATCTCAGTGTGAGGTGCTGCTACTAATGCTGCCCAGCTCTGCTCTATTGTTGTGTACAGATGACTCACCTGCAGACCCTGTGTTTACATGTATATAACCGTCATTTATATGTAAATAACAGGAGCATTCATATGTAAATAGCTGCTGCATTCATATGTAAATAGCTGAGGGTGGTGGCATTCATATGTAAATAAAGGAGGCATTCATATGTATATTATGCCCCTTTGCAGTGAAGAGATGATGTGCTATAACCTCTAGCAACCAATCAGTGAGCAGTATTACTGTACAGTAATCTCTAGCAACCAATCAACAAGAAGAAATGATGTGCTGTAACCTCTAGCAACTAATCAGTGAGCCGTAATGTGTGCTGTAACCTCTAGCAACCAGTCAGTAAGTGGTAATGATATGCTATAACCTCCGGCAACCAATCCCAATCACTGCCTGATCTGATACAGTAAACTGATTTTAAGTCTAGCTGATATTTTTTGTATGTCTCCAAGCAGGTGGAGAGCAAAATTGCACGGGGGCCCCAAGAAGTTTTTTGCCTGGGTCCAACCAACATTAAAGTGGAGTTCCACCCATTTTTTTATGTTTGTCTGTGCTGCATGCTCTAATCTCATAGTGTTCAGAATGGACAATTTGTATTTAATTTGTTGCTTGTAAATACCTTTATTTTGTAGTCCTTCATTACTTCCTCCTCCTTATTTGCCTAGGCTATTTGCAAGGGTTTCTGGGATAGGCATCATGTTTCCCAGTAGTCCTTGCAAACCTGACTGAAACCTATTACATTGCTTGTGCACTGAGCATGTGCGAGATATGCAAAGCTGAAATCCAGGAAGTCATACAGTCTGGCTTCATGATGCCCACACTTAAGATGGCCACGGTCTATTTCTAGATTATAAACTATTTAAATGCTGTAACAACCTAACAAAACGGACCTTAGTTTACAGACTAACTTTACTAGAATACATTAAGCTTGTGTATTACAGGGGTATTTATATTTAAAAAGTGAAATTGTGGGTGGAACTCCCCTTTAAAGACGGCCCTAAGTGTTGACACTTTAGGCACAAAGATATATGTCAAGGCAAGTGGCTTTCTTTAGAGGGTCAGAGATGAGCAGCCTAACCCAAGCATATAGCGACACGAAGAGTTCAGTGGCTCTTGCCTTATAGGATCCATGTTCCATGCCACTCCTTGTAGTGACGTCAGGGTTGGCACTATGCAGGCATTGTTGGCACAATATCCCCCCACCCAAAAATCTCTGAAATGGAAAGCAAATGCCCATAAAGACTCTTGGGATGTGTGACATCATTTTGGCATAGGGAAAAAAAACAGGGAGTAACTGACAAATATCCACTTGCCGACCACCTTATAGCAGTTTTACTGCTGCAGTGTGGACGTGCTGCACAGGATCATGTATATTCACTTGCATTTCCAGGTATCGGGTGCACGCCACCCAAGGCTCGCTCCCTCTGTGATTGTACACAGCAGGAGCTGATCGGTGGGTCCCGTGGAACATTTAGGACACAGGCAGAATGGCGATCTGCCATATGTAAACAAGGCAGATCACCGTTCTGTCAGTAAGGAAGGCGTGGATCCTGTGTTCCTGCAAAGCAGAGACATGGATCTATGTCTTCCCCTAGTACAAGCACCTCCCCCACTACAGTAATATGCCAGCTAGGCACACCGTTAACCCTTTCATTGCCTCTGATGTTGACCCCCCTCCCTGCCAGTGTCATTAGTACAGTGACAGAGCATATTTTTAGCACTGATCACTGTATTAGTGTCACTGGTCCCCAAAAAGTGTCAAAAGCGTCCAATTTGTCTGCTGCAATATCGCAGTCCCACTATAATCCCGCTGATCATCAGCATTTCTAATAAAAAAAAAAAATCCATAAATATATCCCATTGTAGACGCTATAACGTTTCGACAAACCAATCAATATACGTTTACTGGGATTTATTTTATTTTTTTAACAAAAATATGGAGCAGAATACATATTGGCCTAAATTGATGAAGAAATTCGATTTTTTTTTTCATTTTTATGGTATATGTTTTATAGCAGAAAGTAAAAAATATTGTTTTGTTTTCAAAATTGTCGGTCGTTTTTTGTTTATAGCACATAAAATGGCACCAAAATAAAGCTCTATTTGTGGGAAAAACATTTTTATTTGGGTACAGTGTCGCATAACCCCGCAATTGTCAGTTAAAGTAACGCAGTGCAGTAAAATAAAACATGGCCCGGTCAGGAAGGCGCGGGGGGGTAAATCTTCTAAAGCTAAAGTGGTTATAAAAAGAAGTACATATAATATATAATATACATCCCTATCTGTTTACTAATGCTAGCAACATAAGAATTACAAATACTTTAGTTCTGCTTTCATTTCAAAGCTGGCTAGCATGGACCTTTGATTATATTTTCCAGTAATTGCCAGCCAAAATAGTAATACAGTAGTGTGTTTTTTTTCTCCAAACATATGATCATAGTGACATCTAGTGGTCAAAAGTCATAAAATAACTACTATATTTCTACTAAGTCTCCACAAAGCAAACGCTAAGATACATATATAGGTATTCAATTTTCTTTATTTTTCATTATTCGGCATTAACAACCTCAATACTGGGCACTTTCACCCCCTTCCTGCCCAGGCCATTTTTCAGCTTTCTGTCACACTTTGAATGACAATTGCGCGGTCTTGCAACACTGTACCCAAATTACATTTTAATATTTTTTTCCCCACAAATAGAGCTTTCTTTTGGTGGTATTTGAGCACCTCTGCGTTATTTTTTTTTTTTTTTTCTGCGCTTTAAACAAAAGTGCGACAATTTTGAAAAAAAAGTAATACTTTTTTACTTTTTGCTATAATAAATATCCCTAAAAAAGATATAAAAAAACAATATTTTTTCTCAGTTTAGGCCGATATGTATTTTTCTACATATTTATGGGAAAAAAATCGCAGTAAGCATTCATTGATTGGTTTGCGCAAAAGTTATAGCGTCAACAAAATAGGGGAGAGTTTTATGGCATTTTTATTGTTATTTTTTTTATTAGTAATGGTGGCGATTAGCGCTTTTTATCGTGACTGCGACATTAAGGCAGACACTTTTTATGCTATTTTGAGATCATTGTCATTTATACAGCGATCAGTGCTATAAAAATGCACTGATTACTGTGTAAAAGAACACTGGCAGTAGGGGGCGGGGAAGGGGTTAAGTGTGTCCTAGGGAGTGATTTTAACTGTGGGGGAATGGGCTACATGTGACATGACACTGATCGCTGCTCCCGATGACGGGGAGCAGACGATCAGTGTCCTGTCAGTAGGCAGAACAGGGAGATGCCTTGTTAACACAGGCACCCCCGGCCCTCCCCCCCCCCCCCCCCGGCTCCGTGACACAATCGCGGGCACCCGGCGGACATTGGTCAAATTCACGGAGCTCACGACTGACGCACGCACCTGCAATGCCGCGTCTTAAAGGGGATGTATGGGTACGTCCATATGCACAGCCAAGCCATTCTAATTTGCCAACGTATATAGTAGTGGCAGCAGTCGGCAAGCGGTTAATGTCTCTCTATGGCTTTTCTCGTTAGTTTCATTTTTTCACCTGCTTTGGGCTTGTGCTCTTGTCTCTTTCCGCTGTGCATGTTTCCCTTCTCCTTTTCCCATCCATTTCTTTCCATTCCCCTCCCTTACTCTGTTGTTCCCCCTTTATATATCTTCCCATTTATCTTGGAAACTTATAACCCTTATTGGGTTAAACTGGCCATCCGGGATCTCTCCTGACCCCGTTATTTTTTCACTCTATATCCCACAAGGTTGCATTACTAAGTTGGGTCTCTTCTATACAAGTTGGGGCTCTTCTATTCAAGTTGGGGCTCTTCTATACAAGTTGGGGCTCTTCTATACAAGTTGGGGCTCCTCTATACAAGTTGGGGCTCTTCTATACAAGTTGCGGCTCTTCTATAATAGTTGGGGCTCTTCTATACAAGTTGGGGCTCTTCTATACAAGTTGGGGATCTTCTATACAAGTTGGGGCTCTTCTATACAAGTTGGGGCTCTTCTATAACAGTTGGGGCTCTTCTATACAAGTTGGGGCTCCTCTATATAAGTTGGGGCTCTTCTATACAAGTTGCGGCTCTTCTATAATAGTTGGGGCTCTTCTATACAAGTTGGGGCTCTTCTTTACAAGTTGGGCATCTTCTATACAAGTTGGGGCTCTTCTATACAAGTTGCGGCTCTTCTATAATAGTTTGGGTTCTTCTATACAAGTTGGGGCTCTTCTATACAAGTTGGGGCTCTTCTATACAAGTTGCGGCTCTTCTATAATAGTTGGGGCTCTTCTATACAAGTTGGGGCTCTTCTATACAAGTTGGGGCTCTTCTATACAAGTTGGGGCTCTTCAATACAAGTTGCGGCTCTTCTATACAAGTTGGGGATCTTCTATACAAGTTGGGGATCTTCTATACAAGTTGGGGCTCTTCTATACAAGTTGGGGCTCTTCTATACAAGTTGCGGCTCTTCTATAAGAGTTGGGAATCTTCTATACAAGTTGGGGATCTTCTATACAAGTTGAGGCTCTTCTATACAAGTTGGGGATCTTCTATACAAGTTGGGGCTCTTCTATACAAGTTGGGGATCTTCTACACAAGTTGAGGCTCTTCTATACAAGTTGGGAACCATGGAGATGTCTTCCACTGCGCCCTCTCAGTAACATTTATTCCTGTGCCCAACTTGGAACTCATTACTCATACGCTCCATTTTGTTTAGCTGCCTTTGTAGCTCTGATGTTGTTTGTTACCAGCATACTTGCGTAATTGTATCTTGCATTACCCTTGTCTTGGTTTGTATAATGCAACTTATGCCTCAGACGGAATTTTTTCATCGGATATTCCAACCGTGTGTGGGCCCTATTGGAGTTTTTCCATTGGAAATTCAGAAGGACTTAGAAAGAGAACAATTCCGTTCGTCTGTATGGAACTCCGACGGAGAAAATACATGCATGCTCAGAATCAAGTTGACGCATGCTCGGAAGCATTGAACATAATTTTTCTCGGATCGCCGTAGTATTGTACGTCACAGCGTTTTGGATGGTCGGAATTTGGTGAAATTCCGTCTGAGTTTATCCCGACGAAAATTCCGATCGTGTGTACAGGGCATTATGGTTAGCCAGTTCATTACCGGGCTCTTTCACCCCCTTCCTGTCCAGGATAATTTTCAGGTTTCAGCATTGGCTTTTTTTAATGACAATTGCGCGGTCATGCAACACTGTACCCATATGAAATTTCTAAAAAACAAAAACATGTTTTTCTACGTTTCTGTTATAAAATGTTGCAAATAAATAATCTTTCCTCATAAATTTAGGCCAAAATTGTATTCTGTTACATTTCTTTGGTGAAAATATACAACGATTGCGGTTATTTATTAGTCTGTAAGAAAGTTCACAAACTATAGTATATATGTGAAAACTCATAAATCCTGATGTACTAACACCCAATATAATTTCTTAAGGCCGAGAACACCAGGACAGTACGAATACCCCCCAAATTACCCTTTTGGAAAGTAGACAGTATAAAGGCTCATACACACAGTCAGACATCCAACAAAATTTCCCTTGGATTTTTTTCCTAATTGATTTGTCCGGCCACACCCATAGCATACACACAGTCAGACTTTTCTGCAAACTTTTCTAAAACTTTCCCAACATCACGTGTTTTTTTTTTGCTATTTTCTGCTCTTTACCGCCACCCTTTGGTTAACTTCTGCTATTGTTTGTTGCTTTTAACATTGGTTCTGAGCATGCGTATTTGCACTTTGTCCAAAAGTTGGTTGGATTGCTGTACACACAGTAAGACAAGGCACCATCAGACTTTTGTTGCCGAAAAGTTGGTCCGTTTGCAGACCCAACTTTTTGTCGGATGAAACCCGAAAAAGTTGGTCCGATGGAGCGTACACACGGTCGGACAAATTGGAATAGTTGCAGATTTTGAAGTTGGTTGGCCAAAAGTCTGACCGTGTGTATGGGGCTTAAGGCAGTGATGGCGAACCTTGGCACCCCAGATGTTTTGGAACTACACTTCCCATGATGCTCCACTACACTGCAGAGTGCATGAGCATCATGGGAAATGTAGTTCCAAAACATATGGGGTGCCAAAGTTCGCCATCACTGGTCTAAGGTACTGGTCAATGGCGCATTTTTTAAAGTTGTAATTTTTGGTAAAAAAAATGTGGGGAAAATTAAGAAAACAAAATTGTTGTTTTCACATTTTTTACATACTGTCACCAGTGTAGTACAGCATCATTATATAACTGGTGTGGCAGTGATCAGGGACTCTCATTGGTGACAGTATGAAAACATATATATCTATATATTATAAAGTAAAGTACTTTTTCTTTTCTTTTTTTTTACATTTTCTTTTTTTGTTTAACCGCTTGCTTACTGGGCATATATACCCCCTTCCTGCCCAGGCAACATTTCAGCTTTCAGCACTGTCACACTTTGAATGACAATTGCGCGGTCGTGCGACGTGGCTCCCAAACAAAATTGACGTCCTTTTTTTCCCCCACAAATAGAGCTTTCTTTTGGTGGTATTTGAGCAACTTTTTACTTTTTGCTATAATAAATATCCCAATTTAAAAAAAAAAAAAAAAAATGTCAGTTTAGGCCGATACGTATTCTTCTATATATTTTTGGTAAAAAAAAATTGCAATAAGCGTATAGTGATTGGTTTGCGCAAAAGTTATAGCGCCTACAAAATAGGGGATACAATTATGAATTTTTTTTTGATAATTTTTTTTTACTAGTAATGGCGGTTATCTGCGATTTTTTTCAGGACTGTGATATTACGGCGGACACATCGGACACTTTTGACACATTTTTGGGACTATTCACATTTATACAGCGAATAGTGCTATAAAACTGCACTGATTACTGTATAAATGTTACTGGCAGGGAAGGGGTTAATAGTAGGGGGCGATCAAGGGGTTAAATGTGTGCCCTGCTAGGTGATTCTTACTGTGGGGGGATGGGACTGACTGGGGGAGGTGACCTATGTGGGTGTCCCTATGTACAAGGGACACACCATCGGTCTCCTCTCCCTGTTACACACATAGATCCACGTCCCTGGCTCTGTGACTGCCAATCGCGGGTACCTGGCGGACATCGCGGCCGCCAGGCACGTGCACCGGCACATGAGTGACGCGGAGGCCCGAGGACGTCATATGACGGCCTCCCGTCACTGTAGAGCCACCTTGTGGCCATCATTCGACAATGGCTCAGGTCCCAAGTAGTTAATATACTGTGACCAGAGCAAGCAGGTGTTACACTGTACCAATTTGGGGAGTTAAGCGGGATTTTTTTTTTCTCTTTTTTACATACTTATAGCAGTGAATTTTACTACTATAAGCAAATGTTTTTACTAAATGACACAGTGTAAACACCGTTTATTTCTGTGATTAGCTGTGATTGGTCACAGCTAATCACATGGTACAAATAGGCTGTGATTGGCCCTGTCTGTACCATGTGATCACTGTGACCAATCACAGCTAGCAACACAATTATATCCTATGAATGACATGAAAGAAAGCTGTTCATTGTTTACAACTGTCATGCGATGCGCTGTGATTGGTCACAACGATCACATGACACTGGTAGCCGGACGGTATAGTGATCAGCCTGTCCGGTGGACGCAGCAAGTTATAGATCGCCCCGAAACGGGGCTCGTTCTCAGAAAGACATCATATGATGTCCTCTTAGAACAAAAGGGTTCTTGCCCGTCCGTCATTTTACAATTGAAAACTGACAGGAGGACCCGATCGGAACACTTGTGTGAAACGGGCCTAAGTCCTTAGATAGATAGATAGATAGATAGATAGATAGACAAATAGAGAGATAGATAGATAGATAGATAGATAGATAGATAGATAGATAGATAGATAGATAGATAGATAGATAGATAGGGCCGGCCCTACCATGGGACCAGATGGTACCAATGTACCAGGCGGCACTTTTGGGAGGGTCTGCAAATTGCTGCGCGCCATCACCGTTCTGCCCACCCCACTGAGGAAAATTGCAGCCTGCCGAAGTGTCCTTGGTGTTCGTGAAAGTCCGTTATGGGCACGGGTGCCCGTAAAAAAGATGGGCCTGAATGTATGACTAAAATTGAGTCCGCAACCTCTGTCCCCCTCCTGTGTCATGTCCGCAGCCTCTGTCCCCCTCCTGTGTCATGTCCACAGCCTCTGTCCCCCTCCTGTGTCATGTCCACAGCCTCTGTCCCCCTCCTGTGTCATGTCCGCAGCCTCTGTCCCCCTCCTGTGTCATGTCCACAACCTCTGTCCCCCTCCTGTGTCATGTCTGCAGCTTCTGTCCCCCTCCTGTGTCATGTCCGCAGCCTCTGTCCCCCTCCTGTGTCATGTCCACAGCCTCTGTCCCCCTCCTGTGTCATGTCCGCAGCCTCTGTCCCCCTCCTGTGTCATGTCCACAGCCTCTGTCCCCCTCCTGTGTCATGTCCGCAGCCTCTGTCCCCCTCCTGTGTCATGTCCGCAGCCTCTGTCCCCCTCCTGTGTCATGTCCATAACCTCTGTCCCCCCCCTGTGTCATGTCTGCAGCCTCTGTCCCCCTCCTGTGTCATGTCCGCAGCCTCTGTCCCCCTCCTGTGTCATGTCCACAGCCTCTGTCCCCCTCCTGTGTCATGTCCACAGCCTCTGTCCCCCTCCTGTGTCATGTCCGCAGCCTCTGTCCCCCTCCTGTGTCATGTCCGCAGCCTCTGACCAGATCTCCTGTCTTTTATCATGTCTGCAGTCTCTAAGGGGATCCTAGAAATGAGTGGGGGCTATGGGAAGAAACAGACGTGTGGACTGGTCCTCTTTATACTCCTACATACATGAATAGAGCTATAACAGATCTTTTTTATACTGCTATATATGTAAACAACCATAACAGGTCCTCTTTATACTCCTATATACATGTATAGAGCCATGACAGGTCCACTTTAGTTATCATGATATAAAATAATGGATGTGGGGGCATTTTGGTGGGCGTGATTTTTTTGGGGGGAGGGGGGGGCAGCATTTCATTTTTGGTACCAGGCAGCACAATGTCTTGGGCCGGCACTGGATGCATTACATTGTGGACACATGCCTATGGATGTCATTTCCCTTTGAAGGCAGCCGGGAAACACAGGCCCCTACAATGATTAACAGAGTTGCAGTCTTTCCTACCTCTAAGTGGCCAGTAATATACACTATTATTATAAGCAGGTGGCAGGGCCTATATAGTATATTTCATCTATGATCACTATCTCCATGTTTGGAATTGTAACAAGATTCTCTTCTTGGGCCGGTAGGAGGAATTCCATCTAACTTGTAGAGAATGTCATTTCTCCTCCGCTATAGGCAATGCTAGTTTTTAGCATGCATTGTAGTAACATTATATCTACCTGACGCTGCATAATATGAGCACTTATGGAGATACATTGGAGGAAAATACATTGGAACCTTTCCCCTGACAAACAAAAAGTAAACAACAGATTGACAAGTAGACATTAAAGTTCTCTGTTCTCGAGTGCGCATGCGCGCGGCGCCGAGGACGGTCATGAGCTGATCGAGCTCCGCACAGCCGCGGCCCTTCAAGCTATAATTAGCACCTGAGCGGGCGGATCGGACCCTGGCCAGCACACCCCACTACTGGGACCCGGACCATGCAGCGGAGGACCGCCGGCAACAAATTTAATCAGCGCCGACCCTCACAGCATTCCCGCAAGACGCGCTCTCAGGCCCAGCAGCAATCTCCCCAGCCTAAGATGGCGCCGGGCAGGGGAGACACTACACGTGGCGGCTCCCGGGACAGGCCGGAGGATCGAGCGGAGGAGGTGAGGAGGGGAGGGGGAGACGCGGAGAGGGACACTCTGCAGACAAGGGCACAATCGCCCTGGGGACAGATACAGCCTGGCCATACAGCTGGAGGAGGAGATGGCTCTCCCTTGCATCAGGCCCCCCTAAGTGTGATGGCGCTGGGTGGCAAAGTAGCGCTGACAGGCGGAGGCCTAGACCCAGAGACTGACACTCATGGCCCTGGCAATATAATGTCCATCCAGGCTGAAGTACATAGGGACCCCTTCTCTTCACAGTCACAAATTGGGACCCCCTCCCCATGCTCTGACCTGGGCCTAGGGCCTCACCATCTCACCTTGCCTGGTTCCCCTGATGAAGCACCACTGCTGTTTACCACATCCCCAGCTTCGTCCACAGACAGACAGATGGCTGAATTAGCTGAGATCACATTTAGCCAGGGAAGCTCCGCGCTCCTGATGTCCCCTGCCCATGCCCCTGCCCCTGCTTCCTCATATTCTGGAGACACGGTGCTTCTGGCCAGATTCTCAGCCCTTTTACAACAAGAACTGACTAAAGCATGCACAATGATTACTTCTGGGATAAAGTCAGATTTCCAAAATATTGGAGCACGGCTGGATAGCATTGAAACCAAAATGGACGGCACGGTTAGACGCGTTAATCAAAACTCCAAAATGATCATGTCCTTACAGGACCAATTGGATGACGCTAACGCAAAGATTGAAGATTTGGAGAATAGATCTCGCAGGTACAATTTCCGGGTGAGGGGCCTCCCAGAAACGGTCCTGAACCTGGAGGAGACAGTCCATGCCTTGATGACACAGCTAATCCCGGACATTTCTCCCCACCAGCTAGAACTCGATAGAGTGCATCGCGCTTTAACGGCCCCCAGGCCGGACGGCCTGCCACGGGATGTTATAGTCAAGCCACACTACTACAGAATCAAGGAGAAAGTGATGCTGGAGGCCAGGCAGCTGGGCAACATAACCGTTATGGAACACCCGGTCCAAATCTTTGCGGACATTTCGCAATCCACGATCCAGAAGAGAAGAGCGCTTAAACCCCTCTTGAACCATCTTATTAATCGTCACATCAAATATCGCTGGTCTTTTCCATTCAGACTCTCGTTCTCATATAAAGGCAGATCCTGCTCTTTCAATTCGTTTCAATCGGGAGAAGCGCTACTCCAAGAATTGGGACTGATCTCCATGGATCCCCAGGCTTCCACCAGTGCCCCAGGGGGTGGAGACAGGCCTGTGTCCCCCCTATGGTCCCAGCAGGGCCGCTCCAGGGCCAGAAGGCCCCCTCCGAATACTTGATGATTGGACACAATCCGTGTCTACCTCTTTACCTAAATACCCCCCTGCAGGGCCCCCTCACAGATTTCTGGGGCTGACCCCTCCAGAAGTGAGGGTTGCAATAACGGGGACGAATAGTTCTGACGTGTCTGTTTTGTTATGCTCATTTCGTTATGTTATCCGCATACGAGTTGCCGCGAGAAGGGCCTTATTCTAAATTTTTTTCTTCTTTTTTTTCGCGTTCGTGTTTTTTTTTGTTTTTTTTTAATATCCTCATGGTCACTTTTGTTTCGCGTTTTAAATTTTTTCGTTGCTACGCGATAAGATCATGTAATCAGCTTATGTGCTGAGTTGGTTCGGTCCGGACTCGAAATTAGAAATTGCTTTATACACTACGGGTGTGTGGTTGGCGGGGGGGGCTCCGCCTGCTCGTATCGGGTTGCGAGGGTGAAGGGCCGGGGTGGTTACGCATGCCACGAATAGCGAACTTGCCTCTCCTGGTTGGGTGAGGGCAACTTCGCGCAGGTTAACGGGCAATTTTGTTCTCTTTATGCCCATGACTACGCGCCGTTTTTCGGCGGACCCGGGGGGGGGGGGGGGGGGAGCGTTTATCTCTCGCTCTCCCCTCCTCCTCCCCCTTCTTTCTATTTCGTCATTTTTTGCGCTATGGTTTATTTTGAATTTTTCCTTATTGTTGTTTTGGCAGCGATCGTCTTTTGGGCGGTCTTTGTTGAACTGTAATGTACTGAACTCAGATTTACTTCTTCCATGCCTTTTCTTCTTTAACCAGACTTTCTTCTCTCTCTCCTGTCTTCCTTTTGGTGCATCTCCATCCCGAGATCAGATTCTACTACAAGGTCCGAGACCCTCGGGGACTGAACCCCTGTTTCTCCAGAACCGTGAGTACAGACTACCGAACCAACATGGCGAATAGGTCCCTTACTAAATACACCATCCTAACACACAATGTGCAGGGTATTAATTCCCCCACAAAACGAGCGAAGGCCTTCCAACAGTACCACAAAATGGGAATTGATGTTCTGCTCCTACAGGAAACGCATTTTTCAAAGATCTCGGCCCCCAGGTATTTAAACGCTAGATACACAACGGTCTTTCTTTCAAATGGGCCTGACAAAAAGAGAGGGGTAGCGATATGTTTTGCAAAAAAGGTCCCATTCACGCCAGTCACCGTCATTAGAGATAAGGAGGGTAGATACATCATGGTAGTGGGGAAAATCAACGAGAGCGAGGTCACTTTCCTATCGTATTATGCCCCCAATGTGGGTCAATTGGCTTTCTTTCGCTCTATGCTGGAGGTCATAATGCCCCACGTGGCGGGCCATGTGATCCTCGGCGGGGATAGTAATACCTCTCTTGATCGGGTTCTAGATAGATCCAATCCCGGGAAAGCAATACTGAAACACGCTACTAGACGAAGCGGAGTACTGGCGCGTCTTCTACATAGCTATGATCTGGTAGACGTGTGGAGAGACGCCCACTCTACTGATAGGGACTTCACGTTCTATTCGCATGTGCATAAGACATATTCACGCATAGATCATGTGTTCACGTTCTCTCCCCTGCTTTCATTCGTTTCGTCTGCTACGATAATCCCCATGTCTTGGTCGGATCACTCTTCGGTACAAATTGTGTTGACTGACCTCTGGGCAAAGTCAGGCCCACCATCGTGGCGTTTGAACGAGTCTTTACTGAATGACCCTGCCTTCGAAAGGGAAATCGAGCGAGCCATAAAACAGTTTTTTGAGGAAAACTCCTCGTCGGTCTCCTCTCCGGTGACACTGTGGGCGGCCCATAAGGCCACCGTGCGGGGAACGCTTATACAGCTTTCCTCTAAGGTTAAGAGGGAGCGTGAATACACGATTCGGCAGCAGGAAGATGAATTGCGTCGGGTAATGCGTGAACAGAAGTCTAACCCACACCTCGATTTTAGAACCCAAATAGACGAGGCGCGCACGGCTCTGAACCTGAGCCTTACTACAAAGGCGGAGAAATATCTTAGGTGGTCACACCATAGATTTTATTCTTTGGGCGATAAGCCGAATAAACTACTGGCGAGAAGGTTGACCCCTAGGCCATTTAACCCCGCTCTTCCCAAACTGAGACTGAAGAATGGCCAGGTTACCCAGAATCCCCACAAGATCCTCCAAGAGTTTGCCGATTTCTATTCTAAACTGTACGAATCTCCAGGGGACTTTAGCAGGACTCAGGCAGAGGCTTTTTTGGGTAATCTTTCTATCCCCAAGTTATCTAGCGACCACGTGGAGTTGATGGAGGCAGAATTCACGACGGAGGAAATTATGGCGGCCATTAAGTCTCTGAACCCTTCTAAATCACCGGGCCCGGACGGGTTCTCGGGCCACTACTACCGTAAATATGCGGAAATCCTAGCTCCGCATTTATGTGCCCTCTTCAATGGTTTACGCGGAGGCTCCCCCCTCGCGCCACATGAGAATAGGGCGTTTATACATGTCATCCCAAAGCCCAACAAGGACCATAGCGACTGCTCAAACTACCGCCCGATCTCGCTGATCAATGTCGACCTCAAGCTCCTGACGAAAATATTGACCACCCGAGTGAACTCATTTTTAGCACGATACATACACCCTGACCAAGTGGGATTTGTCCCCCATAGACAGGCCCCAGACCAGACTAGAAGAATTATAGACATCATATCTGCGCTAAACTCGGGCTGGGATGGGGGAGGACAGAGAGGGGCTTTACTACTAGGGTTAGATCTGCAGAAGGCGTTCGACTCACTATCCTGGGATTACCTTTTTTTTATTTTAGAGAGATATGGGTTTGGGTCACATTTTCTGACGACACTTAGAACAATATACAACGCTCCCGTTGCCAACTTGGTGGTCAAGGGCTATAAGTCTCAAGACATCCCTATACATAGAGGTACCCGACAAGGCTGCCCACTGTCCCCAGTGTTGTTTATCTTGGCTTTGGAGCCCTTGGCGGCCAAGATTAGAGCACATCCGGACATATTGGGGGTTTGCTGTGGGGGACGGGAGCATAAATGTGCGCTGTTCGCGGATGACATACTGATGCTCCTCTCCTCTCCGGTTACCTCCTTGCCAATCCTGAAGGGGGTGCTGGGACATTTTGCGACGTTTACGGGTTTGCGGGTAAATCATTCCAAATCCCAGGCACTCGGCGTCTCCCTGAGGCCCCACATAGTCCGAGCCTTGCAAGGTCAGTACACTTTTAGATGGCAAGAGGAAGCCCTCCCTTACCTGGGTATTTATTTAACACCTACTCTTACTACACTATATAGGAAGAACTATCCCCCCCTGTTCCGCAAGTTGTTAGAGGACCTTCAGAGGTGGTCAACTAAACCCCCGTCATGGTTCGGTAGGCTGTATTCGGTCAAGATGATCATCTTGCCTAAGGTGTTGTACCTATTTAGAACTCTCCCATTAGCCGTTGTGAGTGCGGATCTTAGGAAGTTTCAGGCCAAACTACTCGATTACATATGGGACCATAAGAGGCCTAGGGTGAACAGGAAAACATTATACACACCTAAATCGGGAGGAGGTTTAGGTATGCCGGACCTCCTTAAGTATTACCACTCAGCCCAGTTGGCTCAGCTGATCCGTTTTCATACGGGTCGATCCAAACCGCTTTGGATGGGATTGGAGTCTTCCTTGATTCCAGACAGAGAGATCAGCCACCTGATGTGGCTGAGGGGACGGGATAGGCCGTCTGTGATGTGTCCGTCTCTGTCATTCTCCCTGAGCCTCTGGGATCGCCTAGCAAAGACATATCAATTTAAATCACCACACACCCCGATGGCTTCACTATTCCACAACCCCGAGTTCACCCCGGGTCTCCGGCCCCAGGACTTTAATTGGTGGATCAATAAGGGTCTACTGAGGATAGCGGATCTATGCGACCACAAGGGGGCTTTGTCAAAGTCGGTTTTACAGGAGAGGTATGATCTTCCAAAAGCTGAATACTTTCGATACGCTCAGATTGCTCACTTTTTGGGGACTTTGAACCGCGCTTCGGACCTCTCCACATCAACGGCTATGGAACAACTTTGTAGAACCTTTGACAAACACTCCGGTCACATATCAATAATCTACAGCTTGTTGTCCTCTAATACTCAAAAGTTGGTTTATATGCAAAAGTGGGAACAGGATCTTGGTACGGCTCTTGAAATGGCGGAATGGAGCAAGCTGATACAGGGGGCGTCTAGATCCTATATTAACACCTCTTTAATTGAGGCCAATTACAAAGTGTTGTTACGGTGGTACATGGTCCCTGCGCGAATAGCCACCTTTGTCCCAGGGGCGTCTCCGCGGTGCTTTAGAGGGTGCAATGAGGACGGTTCCATGTACCACACTTGGTGGATATGTCAAAAGGTGAGGCGATTCTGGATACGCACCTACAATTTTATCTATTCTATAACCCAGGTGAACCTCGTTAAGTCGCCTCTGCATGCACTGCTGGGACGCCCGGTGGAGGGTACGTCAAAGTACTTGAAAAAATTGATAGCTTTTATTTTTGTGGCAGCTAGAATTTCCATCGCCAAGTCATGGAGATCCCCCACTGTCCCTTTTTGCCTCTTGAAGTCTAAGTTGTCATGGATCATGGTGAACGAGAGGTTGTCAGCCATTCTGAATGACAAAGTCAAGGTTTTCGATAAGGTGTGGGATCCCTGGATCACTTACCTCACGAATGTACACTGATCCAATTCAAGGCTGGTGGATGGGGATGCGCCATCCCTCCCCCCCTTTTTTTTCTTTTTTTTTTCTTCTTTCTCTCTCGCTCTTCTTTCCCTTCTCCTCTTCTATCCTTTTTCCTCCTCTTCTTCCTTCCACTCTGCTCTACTACTGATATGTTACCAATTCAGAGGTAGTGGGCTGGGGTATGTTGGCCCTTTGGGCCTGGATAGCGCCACAACTGGGGGATCCCGGGCTAAGTTGACGATTATCCCTGTTGGGAGATGGTTCTGGGAGGAACGTTATGGATACTGGATACTAGATATGTAACTGTTATGTGTAAATATGCAATAATCTGTATTGGATTGATGGCCCCCCTGATGTGGACTGCGGGTGCATATTTTTCCTCCCCCCCCCCCCGCTCCTAACTTTCTTTGTATACCCCTCTCCCTGATTTATATTTCTCTTTGAAAACTTAATAAAAAATATTGGAAACAAAGTTCTCTGTTCTCTTCCCCATCCCCCTTGCTTTAGCACCTTCTTGGGGATTTGTCACAAGAATTTCTGGCAGGACTCGGGCTGAATTGGTGATTGTCAAGCAGGCAATTTCAAAGGGCAGCCCCTCCTAGGAGTGAACTAAGGACAGCGGCATGTTAAACAGATTAGACGGAAATGATTAACACGTTTATATAAAAGCAAAAAATAAAATTAATAATAATAAAAAAAAATGATAGGAATAAGCTTAAATGTCTGCATGGATATTTTGATTTTAAGTGTCATTTTAAAAATTTATATAGTTAATCTAAAAAAAAAATATCCATGCACATGCCTTACTTAAAGTGGATGTAAAGTCGCTCTCATCCTTTCTAAACTACTGCCATAGTGCTGATCTATAAGGATTTAGATGCCTCCTGCATGTATCCTTACCTGTCAAATGTCTCCCCTCTGTCTGTTATAAGAACTGAAAAAATGCAGATTCTGTGGGTGGATCTGTTGTCTGGAGCTCTGTGGGTGGAGTCGTGCTATGCATACTAGCTCATTATGCCTTTGTCTTGCAGGTGTTATGTCCCGTACACACGGATTTTCTGATGTGAGCTTTTGAACGGAAATTCCGACCGTGTGTATGCTCCATCGGACTTTTGCCGCCAGAAACAGATTGAGAGCTGGTTCTTAAATTCTCTTTCATTTTCTGTGCAATTGTGGCACGATCTTTGTAGCTAGTGTTCTGTTTAAAGGGGTTGTAAAGGTAAAAAAAAAATCCCTAATTAGCTTCCTTTACCTTAGTGCAGTCCTCCTTCACTTACCTCATCCTTCCATTTTGCTTTTAAAAGCTCTATTTATGGGGAAAAAAAGGACATTTTGTTTGGGTACAACGTCGCATGACCGTGCAATTGTCATTTAAAGCGGTGGTTCACCCTAAAAACGACTTTCCACTATTACACTGCCCCCCCGCATTACAATACGATTATGCCTTTAATTTTTTTTTTGCTGCTGTACATACCTGGGTACAGCTATTCACCCGTGTCCTCCGGGTTGCGAGTCCCGCGGGAGTGGGCGTTCCTAACATGGCGGTGATTGACGTTTTGACTATCACCGTTCGGCTCCTTTCGCCAGTCGTGACACGGCTTACGCGACGGGGGGAGCTAATTTTTTAGTAAAAACGTCAATCACCGCCATGTTAGGAACGCCCACTCCCGCGGGACTCGCAACCCGGAGGACACGGGTAAATAGCTGTACCCTGTTATGTACAGCAGCAAAAAAAAAATTAAAGGCATAATCGTATTGTAATGCGGGGGGGCAGTGTAATAGGGGAAAGTCGTTTTTAGGGTGAACCACCGCTTTAAAGTGGCGCAGTGCCCCAATTTCGCAAAACATGGCCTGGTCAGGAAGGGGGCAAATCCTTCCGGGGCTGAAGTGGTTAATAAGGAAATATGAAATTGCAATTTCCCCTTCACCTACTGTCCTGAAATGAGGACTAATCCTCTTATTTTTGGAATATATAATGAAATGAGAAATGTGAAATGTGAATTTCTTTTATGCTAAAAAGGCTTTATTGTTCTATGCACGTGAGAGCTTTTTAAATCCTTTAGTCCCTGATCTGTACAACAGATTTGTCTCCACTGGTAGACTCCACTTTAATTGACATCATTTTCTGTTCTGGAGACAATTGTCACCTGTTAAAAGAGAGAGGGCCAATCTCTATAGTGGAACCTTTCCCTCTATCCAATTGGCTCTTTCTGCTGTCAATCAAATCATGTAAGCAGATTGCGGGAGGCAGAGTTAAGCTATGCTGTGTGTGTCTATGGATGTACACAGCCCATCTCATAAGCAAGTCCGCACATCTGCCCCCATAGAATGCGGATTGCTATGGGGGCAGACATAGAAGAGGAGGAGCAGAGAGCACCAGCGGTGGACCCCAGAAGAGGTGAAAAAAATGATCCTTTGGAACCACTTTAAATATAAATATTCATACATGATATTTTATATTTTAAAGCAGGGTTTCGGGCATAAACATTTTTCTTTTTTTTTTTGCAATCTCAAATACAATACTATAATTATTCATTAAAACATATTAATAAATCATGATCGGTACATAAATAGTTGCAAACACTTACCTGATATCTTCTCAGGGATCTTGTGTTCGTTTCCATGATAGCTGTGGGCATTATGAAGCCCAGTTCATGTTTCTTCCTGGATTTTCCGAGAGAGGTGCATGCTGGGTAACCAGCATGCACCTCTCGATCTCGCGCATGCCCGCAAGTTAGTATTGTTGCCATGACAATGGGCGGTGAAGGAGGAACGCCCCGCCCTGTTGTTATGACAATAAAGATCTCGCGCATACACAGTTAAATGGCGCTAGCACTGTAATGCCCAGAGACTCCTGGAAAATGAGTGTCATCATTTCCCAGGAGGCCATGGGGGGGTTAGGAATGGAAGTACATGCACCGCGGACTAGGAACTAGGCAGATTAGGAAATCTGCCTAGTAACAGCTATTTACAGGCAATAATCTTTTTTTGTTTTTTTTTTAGATTAAAGGGAAGCTGCTGATGAAAAGTTTGTGTTTAGGGTGGGAACTCTGCTTTAATGACTGAAAGTAAAGAGAGAATAAACATAAACAAAAGAGAGAATAAACAAAAACATCATAATCCTTTTTAATGAACAAGAGCTGTAAAATTATTGTGGCTCAGTCTTCAAGTGCATATCCAAAATAGCCATAATCCTGTATATGCTTTCTGTATGAGGTGCCTAATATGTTCATTATTCTAATACTAGGAGTAAATGAACAAGTATAATATGTCATGTGTCTAGTCTGTCATTGAAAAGCTTTTAATTACATTCCTTTTCCACCCATGCATGCATCTGCCTTGAGCTGCTTACAGACTCATTGAAATGCAGAGTTTACACACCTTCATTCTTTGAAAAAGTTCCTCTTCTTTTTATTACGGACACACGTCCATACACTCCCATGTCATAATGTAAAATAGATTACCCATTTGGGAACCTTGGGTACTTTTTGGTGGTACTCGATCCCACTTCCTCATCCCTTACCCATGCGAGGATGACTTACCGTTGGATGGATCACCCACCCCACCCACAGCCGCCAGGGCCACCACATCCACCAGGTTGGTCTACACCAGTCCACCGATCCTTTGCATGCAAATTGTGTACCGGTAGTGAGGGCCAACTGAGTGATCAGAAAGTGACAGCAGGATCATAAATCCAAGATGGCGGTTCAGGAAAAGAAAATGCTGCAAAGATTTTGGGTACCCGGAAAGACAACGCTGAACTTCATGGGTGCTTTTTAAAGTTGTTGTTAACCCACTTTTCAAAAAAAAAAATCATGCCCCGTACACGATCTGATTTTCCTGCATTGTACATAGATAAAACTGTTCTCAATAAAAATGGAGTTAAGTGTACTGTGCTTACCTTTGAATACATTTTGGGATGATTTAAAAAGTATAGGACCATTTGAGCGGACTTTACCGATACCAGAAAAGGAACACAACATAATCGAATGAAATACAATTTATTACAAATATATTACAAGAATAAAAGTTGATACAAAATAAAAGCAAGAAAATTAGAGCTCTCATTGATATAACCACGTAATGTATATAACATATTAGATCCCTATTACTGCTAGGTCAAAGAGGTCAGCATTTCTCTTTAAGCTTCTTCAGGACCTTAGGGCCAGATTCACGTAGAATCGCGGCGGCGTAACGTATTGCATTTACGTTACACCGCCGCAAGTTTTATGGGCAAGTGCTTGATTCACAAAGCACTTGCCTGTAAACTTGCGGTGGCGTAGGGTAAATCTGTTCGGCACAAGCCCGCCTAATTCAAATGGGGCGTGTATCATTTAAATTAGGCGCGTTCCCGCGCCCAACGTACTGCGCATGCGCCGTCCCTAAAATTTCCCGACGTGCTTTGCGCTAATTGACGTCGCAAGGATGTCATTGGTTTCAACGTTAACGTTAATGGCGTCCAGCGCCATTCACGGACGACTTATGCAAACGATGTTAAATTTCAAATTTCGACGCGGGAACGACGGCCATACTTAACATTGGCTAGACCACCTAGGAGGCATCTTTATCTTTACGCCGCGTATCTCTACAGAAACGGCGTACATTTACAGCGACGGGCAAAGCGTACGTTCGTGAATCGGCGTAACGACTCATTTGCATATTCTATGCCGACCGCAATGGAATCGCCACCTAGCGGCCAGCCTAGAATTGCAGCCTAAGATCCGACGGTGTAAGTCACTTACACCTGTCGGATCTTAGGGAGATCTATGCGTAACCTGATTCTATGAATCAGGCGCATAGATACGACCGGCCGGATTCGGAGATACAACGGCGTATCAGGAGATATGCCGTTGTATCTTCTTTATGAATCTGCCCCACAATTCCTTGACTGTAAGCAGAGGGATTTTGTATAAGAGACAAAGGAGGGAAACATCATGTTTCAGCAATGGATATAAAATGCAGCAAAACATTTAATAATATTTATTTTTTGGCAGAAAACCTTACTAATGAACAGAAAATCGAGCCCCTCCTCCTCCTGAACCATACCAGGCCGCTTGCCCTCAACATGGGGAGGGTGCTTTGGACCTCATTTCCACAACCTTTCCCTGGTGGTTGTGGGGGCCTGTGAGCGGGGGACTTATTAGAATCTGGAAGCCCCCTTTAACAAGGGGAGCCCCAGATCCCGCCCCCCATGTGAATGGGTAGGGGTGCATTGCACCCCTACTCATTCACCAAAAAAGTGTCAAAGAAGTAAAGACTGCAGGAGACAGTTTTTGACAATTCCTGTGATGTCCATCCATCTTCAATCACGGCGCCCAACGACCGAAAAAATAGAAGGAAAAAAAAGCTCTGTCTCGATGGGAGGCGTCCCGCCAACTGTTGTCTCTTGGCTGTGACAGCTGTTATAAAGGCAAGGGCGGGGCCACCTGGTGACGTAAACGGTTGACCCCGCCCTTGCCTATATAACAGCTGTCACAGCCAAGAGACAGCAGTTGGCGGGACGCCTCTCATTGAGGCAGATTTTTTTATATATATATATATATATATATATACAGTACAGACCAAAAGTTTGGACACACCTTCTCATTCAAAGAGTTTTCTTTATTTTCATTACTATGAAAATTGTAGATTCACACTGAAGGCATCAAAACTATGAATTAACACATGTGGAATTATACATAACAAAAAAGTGTGAAACAACTGAAAATATATTTAATATTCTAGGTTCTTCAAAGTAGCCACCTTTTGCAGCAGACACATCTCTAGAATTGTTAAGAGGAGACGGTGTGAATCAGGCCTTCATGGTAGAATATCTTCTAGGAAACCACTGCTAAAGAAAGGCAACAAGCAGAAGAGACTTGTTTGGGCTAAAGAACACAAGGAATGGACATTAGACCAGTGGAAATCTGTGCTTTGGTCTGATGAGTCCAAACTTGAGATCTTTGGTTCCAACCCCCGTGTCTTTGTGCGACGCAGAAAAGGTGAACGGATGGACTCCACATGCCTGGTTCCCACCGTGAAGCATGGAGGAGGAGGTGTGATGGTGTGGGGGTTCTTTGCTGGTGACAGTGTTGGGGATTTATTCAAAATTGAAGGCATACTGAACCAGCATGGCTACCACAGCATCTTGCAGCGGCATGCTATTCCATCCGGTTTGCGTTTAGTTGGACCATCATTTATTTGTCAACAGGACAATGACCCCAAACACACCTCCAGGCTGTGTAAGGGCTATTTGACCAAGAAGGAGAGTGATGGGGTGCTGCGCCAGATGACTACCTCTTGAGAATGCCAAGAGTGTGCAAAGCAGTAATCAAAGCAAAAGGTGGCTACTTTGAAGAACCTAGAATATTAAATATATTTTCAGTTGTTTCACACTTTTTTGTTATGTATAATTCCACATGTGTTAATTCATAGTTTTGAAGCCTTCAGTGTGAATCTACAATTTTCATAGTCATGAAAATAAGGAAAACTCTTTGAATGAGAAGGTGTGTCCAAACTTTTGGTCTGTACTGTATATATTTATATATATATATTTTCCGGGTCATCGGGCGCAGTGATTAAAGATAGATGGACATCGTCTCCTGTCGTTTTTACTTTTTTTTACACTTTTTTTGGTGAATAGGTAGGGGTACAATGCCCATTCACATAGGGGGGGCCAGGATCTGGGGGCCCCCTTGTTAAAGGGGCTTCCAAATTATGATAAGCCCCCTCCCGCAGACCCCCACAACCACCGGGCAAGGGTTGCGGGGATGAGGCCCTTGTCCCCATCAACATGGGGACAAGGTGCTTAGGGTGGGACCCAAAAGCACCCTTCCCATGTTGAGGGCAAGCAGCCTGGTATAGATCAGGACGGGGCGCTCGCTCATTCCCCTTCCTGGCCTGCCATGGTTGCTTGCTCGGATAAGGGTCTGGTATGGATTTTGGAGGACCCCCACGCCATTTTTATTTTTTGGCGCGGGGTTCCCCTTAAAATCCATACCAGATATGAAGGGCCTGGTATGGATTTTGGGGGACCCACACGCCATTTTTTTTTTACATTTTGGCATGGAGTTCCCCTTAATATCCATACCAGACCTGAAGGGCCTGGTATGGAGTAGGGGGGGGGGGGGTTGGAGGGTTAACAGCACACGTTTTTTTTTCAATGTTTTTTCATCTATATTACTAAAATAGATTAGCAGGGGGCTGGTCCTGTTACAAAACACCTCCGAGAGTCTCTGTCTATGTGGAGAGGGGGTGTGTGCCTTTCCTCCAATCACCAATTTGAGCTATCTCGGCTGTATGCCCAGACATCACACTCTGTGTTAAGCAGGAAGAGAAAATTCCCTAACACAATCTGAACTTTCTAAACAGTATATATAAATGTGAAGACAGCAGATATGGATGTAAAACCTATGTAGGGAGATTTGGTTCATCTCTGTGTATCATCTGAAGCTGTTCGCTTCACTGGGTGTATGGAGTTATTTAAGTTATTTCAAAATGTATTTTAAAATGAGAGTAACAGAGAGCAAGAAATAATACATGTGGAAAGAAGGCATAGCTAGTTAAAGCGGAGTTCCACCCAAAAGTGGAACTTCCGCTTAATCCACTCCTCGCCCCCATTTGGCATGTAATTGTTTTGGGGGGGGAGTGGGGGCTTCAGGAGTGGGACTTCCTGTCCCACTTCCTCCTTCCGCCAAGGGGTTGCAAAGGCGAATACTCTAATCGCTTTTTGGTAGCCCCTCCCTGTAGGTGATCGCCTGGGACACATGACAGGTCCCAGGCAATCGCTTGTCCAATCAAATGGCGCAGCGCCGCTCGCGCATGCGCAGTGGGTGCCCGGCCGTGAAGCTGAAAGCTGTTACGGCCGGGTCCCCACAGTTGCAGTGGAGGCGCCGGCGGTGAAGGGGGGGACCGAAACGAAGCTCCCAGCCGCACGTCGCTAGACCGGGGAACAGGTAAGTGTAGGTTTATTAAAAGCCACCAGCTACACTTTTTGTAGCTACTGACTTTTAATAAACATAAAAAAAAGCCTGGAACACCCCTTTAACAATCTGCCCCTCTGTTAGCAAATAGTCATAAGTGATGTCCGTGGAGGACATCACTTATGACTATTTGCTAACAGAGGGGCAGATTGTTAAAGGGGTGTTCCAGGCTTTTTCTCCTCAGGCCAGTTTTGCCTTGTCCAGATGATTTTTTTTACACAGAGCGCAAAGAATTACAAAACTCTGTAAGTAAGTCAGAGCCTGCGACCAAAGCCGTTTGATTTGTTTGTGACTGACACACGCTTCCCAAAGCACTCCCCAGGCAGTGAATGCTGACTCAAGGCCTTGTCTGTTCACATCAGACATACATATATCAGCGGCGTGCTTGCCTGGTAGTAGCAGATCCTCAATTTTTAACACATGCAAGCATCCATGGAAGATACAGTGTTTAATAGTGTTTTGTTCACCTTTGCAGAAATCGAAGGAAGGGTTAGCAACTCAAAAATACCAGCTAAGTGTCCTTTACATAAACAGCCCTGTCATATACCATGCATTATAAATGAGTAAGCTTAAGCAGCAAAAAAGTATAGTTGTTTTTTTTTAATCATTCTGCCCTAGGCACATCTAAATGACCTTTCAAACAAACTACACCTCTACTTTCATTAAACCTAAGTTCATCTTTGTTTAAAAAAGAATACATGGACATTTTTGGATGTAACAAAATGGGCTTTTGCTAATTCATTTTTCAGGAGCCTGCAGAGCATTCCACCCACGATCAGTGGGTCATGAGCGCAATGTCAGGCTCCTGCAGACACTTCGTACAGCTCTTTGCCCATACTTCTGTATGAGCAGACAGTTGCTGAGCTGCAGGAAGTGTCAACAGACTACGAGGGTGCTGATCATTGCTCTCATAGTCCATGGAGAACCACTGCTGTGGTGGCAGATGGGACTTGTAGTTTATTCATTCACAGATCAGAGCCCAGCACAGCCATGTCAATTTTAAAAGTGAAGGTGGCTGCAGAGGAAAGCAATCCCTGCCTACTGTCACAGTGGGGACTCAGGGAGTGAATGGGACTGGAGATTAGCAACATGTTAAATGTTACACCCTAAATATGGGGGGTAGCGTCTAACATGTTGCTAAAGGTGAACTTAGCCTTTAAAATTGCTTATAGATTGTTAGGGACGCAAATATTACGGAGTGGCCCCATGGCATTGCGAGCCCCTGGTGCCCCCTCTTAGTTTAATGAAATCCTATTTAAAATTGTTGCTAGGATCTTTCACATCGAGCAGTCTCTTGACTCTCCTTTTGTCTGTTTCAGGTACCCCCTGATTCCAGTTAACACCGGGCAGATCACCTAGTCTCCTTTCAATTTTGATTGGCCCTGGATTTTTGGTGGTAAAACCTGTCATCCAATCTGGATTCTTACTCCATTAAATATCTTCTCTCTGAGGTGTCTGTCAGTTGATAGATCTTAAATCAAAACAAGCTGTCCCACCCAGGGCCGTTGTTAAAAATCATGGGGTCCAACCAGTGGTGTATTTAGGATTTGTGCTGCCCTAGGCCTGACTAAACTCGTGCACCCCCTAAATTAAATATGACCCGCCCATTTCTGTCAAGATCACACCCCTTGCTGTTTAAGACCCGCCCTCAAATTTTCAAGTGGGGACACTAGTTCTGAGGGCCTGGGGGGGGGGGGAATGAATTCCCTTAATTTGCATAGATTTCCTCTCACTTCCTGTTTGGCTATGGAGCAGGAAGTGAAGGAAAATTTCTGCAATGGGACAGGGATGGTAAAAAATTCATTGACAGGGGCTATAACCCCCCCTTACTCCATCCAAAATGGAAAAAAAGTGTTGCCTATGGTTCTACTTTAAGCACAAATTTCTGATATACCCATAGCACAGTGAGGCATACCGGAAGCAGTGTGGCCGCTTTATGGGGGCACCAGACTAATTTGCCTCTCAGCCCAGTCCGCCCGATAAGACTGGCGCTACACTAACAGTGTAGCACAAGCCGGTGGGGAATCTTTCTGTGCTGCCCACCTGCAAAGTGCTGCACTAGGCCTGGGCCTTGTTGGCCTAGGCCAGGATACAGCGTTGGGTCCAGCCTACCTGACAGCCCCCCAATTGACAGGGCCTGAGCACAACCACCCTCCTCCAGGCAGCAAGCAGAGAAGAATGAGGCACTGTGGACTGTGTGCCTTGGAGAAATATGGGTGATGCAAAACTCCACTAACAGTGGCAGGGTAGGTATCAACTGTATGTATATAGTTTACAAAATGCAGGTGTCAAGAATATCAGCCATCCAACCTGACTCCTGTGGGCATCAATAGTCAGCGTCAATCGGGGTGACATTGTGCAGTGCTGGCGGTACCAATCCCACCTGATCATTCAAATTTTACAGCACAAGATAGAAATAGGAATTATTTCAGAATATTTGTGTGAAAAAATAATGATAAAAATGTCATTTGTTGCATGACCACACAATTGTCATTCAAAGTGTGACAGCGCGGCCCCCCCCCGCTATCTTCTGGGAAACACACAGGTCCCAGAAGACAGCAGGGGCATTCAGATCGTGCAGCGCGATTCCCTTATCGAAGATGCTGGCGACAGAATTCAAGAGCCGAGCGCTGGACAGGTAGGTGTCATTATTTTAAAATTCAGCAGCTGCGGTATTTCTAGCTGCTGACTTTAAAAAAAAAAAACAGCGGACCTCCGCTTTAACTCGGCAGTCTGGACAGTCTTTTTCCAACATGGTCAAAGTAAAAGTGGTTTCAATATCAGGTTGTGATTAGCGTAGGGTTGCCCCATTTTCTTCAAGCAATACCTGAACACCTTAGCAGCACAGGGCCAATTTTTTTCGTAGTATACACTATAAAATTTTAAAAGACCTTGCACACCTTTGGATGTCCCAAGGAGGGTAGCTATGCGTGCTGTAGCAAACAGTGGGTGTGGCCAAACTGCTCTTGTTGACATCATCGCCCCACCCCCCAGTGGTGCCAAACTTGCCCCCAGACAACCAGCCGCAGCTCCCGGACAGAAACAGATTTGTGTGTGACTATCTAGGTTATTCGGGGAGCCACAGCCTGGTCTGAATGAGGTGTCTGGGTTTCAGACAGACTGAAATCCGGACACCTTATTCAAAATACGGATTGTCTGGGTGAATCCTGGACAGGTTTCCAACCCTAGATTAGCGTAGTAGTCATGGGTAGGATCAGGTGGGGGTCTACAGAAACAAACCCCTGTGAATCTTTATTCTTCTGATCTAGCCAAATAAATCATACAACCACTTCTATACTGCACACCAGTGCCTGGCACCCTCACAAGCATGTTGTATACCCCTATTTGTTAAACCTAGCTGATAGCAGGCCTCAGGTAGAAAAGGAGTGTTCATTTTTGTATTTCTGGTCATTTTAAATATAACATTATTTGGAAAAGTTATATGTTGATTCAGTGCTCATCTTTTTTATGGTTCATATACACACTTATTTTGCAATTTCACAACTTTCAAGTCTAAAGACCCATATACTGTATATGTACATGTAGCGCTACCCCCGCAGGAGCCGCTGGTTTGTTTTTGGGATCGGCATATTGAGTTACCTCGATATGGCCCAGGGGTGCAATTGTAGAAACAAAACAGTGAGCGAAGGTCCAGACAGTGAATAAAGGTTTTTCCAATGCTTTATTTTCCAGGCCAACACAGCCAACATCAACATCAATTGGGAAGGACAAGGTTGATGAAGAAAGAGAGAGAGAGAAAACCTTGCAGTATCAGGCCTGGATATTAAATGGAGCCGTCAGTCCTGCTCTATGAAGTACCAATTTGCAACTCGTCGCCACTCCTCTAGAGTGGGTAAAGTGCCCCCGGACAGACCCCTCTGACAGGCCTGGCAGCCGAGATGTCACTCTGGTCACCTGATCCCCAATTGGTTTGTTCAGACTCTGTTGGACGACCTGCCTCCGGGTCCTCCTCAAACCGACTCCCCAATCGAACGGCACCCAGCCTGAGATCCTTTCAATAGAACCGGGAACCCAGCAAGTCACTGGGGTCCCCTTGTACCTCTGGATGAGGTTCCAAGTGGTCTGCAATTTTGGCCAGGTGGGCCGCGACGGCAGGGGTCCATGGATGCGCGCACCCTGAAGGTAGATGCCGCACCTGGAACGGGGACCCCGCAAAGATTTTAGAACACATGACACCTGTCCCAGATATACTCCTCCCCAGCATGCCCCGCGAGGGAAAAATTCCTCTAATTGGCTGCTGGGGAAAAACTTGCTCCGTCAGAACCCCACTAGCGCCAACTGCTGGCCAGGGATGATATTGCATCCCTGAAGTACAGACTGACCCAGTGGACATTTCTGAAATGACAGGAGTCCTAATTTAACTGGATTTTGAATGGGAGCAAAGTACGGTAACTCTCCCATTCCCCACTAACTTTAGCGTAGTGCCCATACTGAAAGTAAGGGGGCGCTACATACATATGTCTGTTATAGATTTAAACAGAGAGCACACCATGCACAGGATGGGCTGTGGGTGTCTATGGTAGTGCAGTGCCACATCCTGGATAGGTTGAGTTAACCAATATTCGGACTGGACAAAAATGGACTTTAGAGGCACCAATTATAAAATATGAATATGTTTATTGATGCAACGCCCAAAAGGGTTATTAAACCAACAAAAAGTAAATGCATATAAAAATATTAAAAACAACAAAAAGTGACACAGTATCAGCTGTATTAACTACTTGCTGACCAGCCGCCGTCATTCTACGGCGGCAGGTCGGCTCTCCTGGGCGAGAGCCCGTAGTATAACGTCGGCTCTTTGAGCGGCCACTAGGGGCGCGTGCGCGCCCCCCGCTCGCTCCCGACTCCCGTGCGTGTGCCCGGCGGGCTCGATCGCCGCCAGGCACCCGCGATTGCTCGTTACAGAGCGGGGACCGGGAGCATTTTTATAGTAATCCAATGCATTTTTATAGCACTGATCGCTATAAAAATGCCAATGGTCCCAAAAATGTGTCAAAAGTGTCCGAAGTGTCCGCCATAATGTCGCAGTAACGAAAAAAAAATCGCTGATCGCCGCCATTAGTAGTAAAAAAAATATAATAATAAAAATGACATAAAAATACCCCCTATTTTGTAAACGCTATAACTTTTGCGCAAACCAATCAATAAACGCTTATTGCGATTTTTTTTAACGAAAAATATGTAGAAGAATACGTATCGGCCTAAACTGAGGAAAAAATATGTTTTTTTATATATTTTTGGGGTATTTATTATAGCAAAAAGTAAAAAATATGAATTTTTTTCAAAATTGTCGCTTTATTTTTGTTTATAGCGCAAAAAATAAAAACCGCAGAGGTGATCAAATACCACCAAAAGAAAGCTCTATTTGTGGGGAAAAAAGGACGTCAATTTTGTTTGGGAGCCACGTCGCACGACCGCGCAATTGTCAGTTAAAGCGGCGCAGTCCCGAATCGCAAAAAGTGCTCTGGTCTTTGGGCAGTAATATGGTCCGGGGGTTAAGTGGTTAAACAGCAACAATATTTATCCAATATTAATCCAGAGGAAGCATCAGATTTCGTGAGAGATGAGATAACTATCATTCATGGTAGAATGCAGACAAGCTCGACATGTTTCGCGGGGAACCGCTTCTTCGGGAGCTATTTAATATTTCTACGAAAAAACAGACTATTATTGGTTTTTGAAATACAAAGGCATAAATAATATCATTCACATATATAAGATGCATATGTATATAAACACAGCATACATATCATGTGCACTAAGGCACCGTAAAAATAGCACATGCAAGCAAGATTATACCCACCAGAGTGTCACCATAGGAGACTGCGTGCTGTTATAGCCATCACTTCCTTTTAAATGTCCTGCAAACATATACACATCATTTTATACTTTCTTACTTGAAATATTCATACTGCAAATAATATGTTTGAAACTAGACAACATTTTCAGAAATAATATGCACAGCAATATATTCAATTAGGATCAGATGCAGCGTTTTCTGGACAGTGTTGTGTTATGGAACTATAATGCCATTAGGACATTATCTTCATGAAGATGTTAGGAAATTCCATTAGTAATATAAACTAATAGAAAACAGAGCTCCAAGTTCTGGTCATTGTTGTGGTCTTATAGAAGGAAAAGATTAGGAAGAATTGATATTATGTGCTGGTACTGTAGAAAGATCATGCTGTGAACTAAAGGAGTATTGATTTAGGCAGTCTGCAGTCGTTCAAGGGTGGGGACAGGAAGTTATGCTTTTTGGACTAGAGAAATGTCAGTCTCTTAGGCAATGAATAACATGCATGAAATTCCTTTTATCAGGAGGGAATTCTCAGCCTGGGTGTATGAAGGGTGAATTAATCATATAGATTATCATTAAAACCTCAAGTCTTTATAACAAACTGAATAAAAAAAATATATATATACCAGAAAAATGGCAAGTTAAAGAGGAACTAAGCTCTCTCAATCAACATGAACTATTTTTAGTCCTTTTACTGCTAATATTAGGATGGTATATTATATTTACTTTTTTAAAACCTTTTTTTACATTTCTTAAGTTGCTTCCCGGTTTCTGGCCTAGGCCAAAATGACATAATAAATGGCAGGTGTCTTCATGGGCATTTTTTTTCTCAGATAAGCACAACCTCCTGTAAAAAGGAAAAAATTACCGCGCTAGAAATTAAACTAAACTAACATAAGCTGCAACAACAAAGTGATATACACACCAAAATTGCAAAGGAAAAAGTCGGAGTTGCGCTGTGAGAAAAATAATAAATAATAAATGTTAACATATATTACACTAAAATAATATAAATTGGTGATAAAACATGTGTGAAAAAAAATATTGAATAATTAACAGACTTGTGATTATTAGTCCAGTTGTGAAATAAAGTAAAAAAAAGTGGAAAAAATACGATGTATTAGTGTCCAAAAAATCTAATCTAATGAAAAAGTAAATACGCCCTAGGCGTTAGAAATAATCCTGATGATCAGTAAAGTTCAGCAAGACGGTGCAAATTCAATTACCACCACCAAAAAACACCTTGTAAAGTAGAGGCTTACCAGAAGGCAAGCGTAACCAGCTTGCGGCTGTAAACCCCAGCCAGGGCCTTTATGTGAAGCAGCAGCAGACACGGATACGTTAAGGATCCTCCAGGTAAGTCGTCATCAGTTCAAAAGGCAAGTTTAACCAGCTTGTGGCTATAAACCCAAGCCAGGGCATTTGTATGAACCAGCAACAGACTCAGATGCACTATAGATCCTCCCGATAACCCGTCATCGATGGTATACCCAAAAGAATAATAGGCTCACATAGTGAAGTAACGTAAAAATATTGCCACATTTAATAAAATAAAATGCACTTACAAAAAAGTAGAAATCTAAAAGCAAGGAATATGTAAAGCCGGCCGACTTACTCGAACGCCCGTCCACTCGGACCGTCACGTCATACGTCAGCAGGTCACCTTCCCGACGTACGTTTCGTCATACAATTGACGTCGTCTGGGGCATGGGCGACGCACTGACGCATCACGTGAAATAACATCTCAAAGAAACCAAGCCTCTGAGTCGAAATATTAAGTGTCCACCCATGGTGGCCTACAAGGACAATTACCAAAATGGAGAGAAAAGAAACCATTCCTGGGAGAAAAACGAATTCACTCGCAGGTAAATGTTGTTTCAAAACCGAACAGGATAATTACAAATTATATCTAAAATGGATGGATATTTAGAAGAGTGTACAGATGTATATCTTATTACCAGACACTCGTCTGGCACTCAATCCATTCATAAGTAACGATCTGAATAGAGAATCATAAGAATTAATTTTTAATCAAAAAAATATATGTAAAAAATTATAAAAAATATAAAAAGCATAAAAAGCATAAAAAACGATAAGCTCCAGGACAAATTCCTATTGGGTTAAGTATATAAAATGGTAAGACCCATATTGGTATAAAAATCGATTAGGGGCATAAAACCCACTCTCATTTAATAGCGAAGTGGAACTAACCAACTTGATATTATATATGCCGAATGAAAGAGGATAAATATCCAAGCAATATAAGTAAAAGATGGGAATTACATGTATATAGAAAAAGTAAGAATATAGAAAGAGAACCTAAATGTAATGACCACTCTCACCAACAGGAGGCCAACATAAGGGACCAATTTCGTCAACTCAGATCAAGTTCACAATGATACAAATATGATTAAGAATTATCAATAAATGCATTAACGTCAACCTCAATGTTAAGCCCAAAAGGGGTGTAACATTAAATTTTATGTATCCATGCCATCTCCAATTTAGAGATGCTCCTCACCAATGAACTCCCAACCTCCTGCCTTCCTGTTTGAGCTAAGGGTGACGTCATCATAAGTGCTGCAGGCAACTTCCGGTTCCGGCGCCGCATGGAGTAGCTGCTCTCCTCCTCGGCTCCCGCAGCACGACCACAAATCGGCCTAAAAAAACGGCCTGAGACGCCCCACGAACCTCCCTCCACCTCTGGGCACATCCCCCCCCCCCTACACCATGGACCGGTTCGTTGAAAAATCGGGCACCCGCACCCAAACAGCCCAGACGGCGCAGCCGGCACATCCGCAAATCGAGGCCCCGGTCTCGGCCTACTCCACTCCGCACGCACCGTCGGCGATGGAGGTAAGGGGCAACACTTCTCCCCCTCCTTCTCCACACGCATATGTGCCACAACAAACAGGGGATAACACTACGGAACGCATTTCCCAGGCCGTGGCAGCACTTCTGACCCCCATGATAGCTGCATCAGTAGAGAAGGCCGTAAACGCTGGGATGGCGCAAATTAAGGCCCAGCTAGGGGAACACGGCACCAGGCTGAATGAATTAGAACACTGTCTCTCTAATGTAGAGGAAGAGCTTTATCAGGCACAGGCCACTGAACATGCCCAAGATAAAAATAAGCGCTGCAGGCTTCAGAAGGCAGGAATTACAATGCAGCCGTGGTTCAGTGTAATGGTCAGTGTGGGTCAATGTAATAGTCAATGTGGGTCAAGTAGGTCAGTGTAATGGTCAATGCGGGTCAAGTAGGTCAGTGTAATGGTCAGTGTGGGTCAGGTAGGTCAGTGTGTCAGGTAGGTGAGTTTAGTGGTCCTGCTAGCAGGACTTTTTTTACCGTCCTGCTAGTGCATCGCTCCTGTGTGAAAGCCCTCGGGGATTTCACACTGGAGAGACAGCAGCGGCTGTTTCAGGGCACTTGCAGGCACTATTTTTAGCATTATAGAGCCTGAAAAGCGCCCCAGTGTGAAAGGGGTATTATAGTTGTCCTGTGGACAGATTCTCCCACCTGAACTGTGGATCTTTGCAGCTCCTCCAGAGTTACCATGGGCCTCTTGGCGGCTTCTCTGATTAATGCTCTCCTTACGTCAGTTTAGGTGGACGGCCATGTCTTGGTAGGTTTGCAGTTGTGCCATACTCTTTCCATTTTCAGATGATGTATTAAACAATGCTTCGTGAGATGTTCAAAACTTGGGATATTTTTTTATAACCTAACTCTGCTTTAAACTTCTCCACAACTTTATCCCTGACCTGTCTGGTGTGTTCCTTGGCCTTCATGATCTGGTTTGTTCACTACGGCTCTCTAATAAACCTCTGAGGGCTTCATGGAATAGCTGTATTTATATTGAGAATAAATTACACACAGATGGACTCTAATAATTAGGTGATATTTGAAGGCAATTGGTTCCACTAGATTTTAGTTAGGGTTATACCCTAACTAAAATGCACCCCACACATTTCACATATTAATTTGTAAAAAAAATTGAAAACCATATATCATTTTCCTTCCACTTTACAATTGCGTGCCACTTTGTGTAGGCCTATCACATAAAATCCCCAAAAAATACATTTACGTTTTTAATGTGGAACATTTCAAGGGGCATGAATACTTTTTTAAGGCACTGTAAGCTGCATTAATTAGCACTGATGAGGCACTGACTAGGCTCCACTGATGAGGCAGCACTGATAAGCTGCACTGATGGGCAGTGATAATCAGAGCACTAATGATCAGTGCCCTGAATATCAGTATAAACAATATACTCACTGTGCCCTGTTAGACTTGCCGGTTATTGGCTCTCCTTTCCTCACACAGAGACAGCAAGTGATTGGACACAGCTGATCACTGGTAAAGAGCTGTTGTGATTGGTCCTTTATGGTCCGATATGTGATCAGCAGTGACCAAAGGACACAGCAGTCACAGAGTGCCTCCAAGGGGCCACGTTAGAGGATATTCATGGACATCCTCCCAGAACTGGAGAGCCAGGCTGTAGTCGTCTTTCCACTATAGCATGGACAGGAATAGGTTAATGCATTTTTTTATTATTTTGACTATTGTAGTGTAGTGGTCTTTGTCACAGTGATGGTATGTCTTTCTAACCTGTTTAAAATGATGAATTCAGCAAGATAATTCCATATATCCCAGTTCTAAACATATTCCGGGTCAGTGACTCAAACAGCATACAAGGCTTTACACACATTGGGGTTCTTCTAAACACTTTTCTCCTAAACGCTGCACAGTGCATTCTGTGTGGATAAGCGAGGCCCCCCCCCCCCTCCTGAACCATGCCAGGCCAATGCCCTCAACATGGGGTGGGGTGCTTTGAGGCTAAGGAGGCTTGGCCAAAGCACCTTGTCCCCATGCTGATGGGGACAAGAGCCTTATCCCCATAACCGTGGCCAGTGGTTGTCTGCAGGCGGGGGGCTTAATGGAATCTGGGCCCTCAGATCCTGGCCCTCCCTCTATGTGAATGAGTATCGGGTACAAAGTACCCCTACCAATTCACCAAAAAAGTGTACAAAAAGTAATAAAAACATGAGACTAGTTTCTTACAAATCCTTTATTAAAAAAAATATATATATAAATCCATTGTCAATCACGTCCACCCGCTGGCTCACCGACTCAAAAAAAAACAAAAATGCTCTGCTTTCTGGCGCTCTCTCTTTACCCCCCCCCCCCTTCCTGACCTGCCAGGCTGCATGTACACATAGGTTAACATAGAGGGGAGTTTAGGGACAGAGAAATAAATAAAAGGCCTTGAACGCCTGTAAAATTAGCGTTTTTGAGCTAAAGTATGCATGAAAAATTACAGTTGGGCAACTAACTTTGAGAAAAACTGTTCTTCATAGGTAGCCTACATGTTTTTTTCATGACACATTTTCTCTAACATGGCTAAAAGAAAAAACATTCTAGCTAAACAGACCAACTTTTTTACTTTTATAAAAAAAACAGCCAAACACCTTACATATCTTCCTATTTGAGAGTATATTTGGACTTTGGTGAAAGTCTGTAATCATCTTCAGTTTAATCAATGATAATGTTCAGGGCGTTCGGGAACGCGTGGGAACGGAGTCCCTGCACTTTTTTCACAGCAGTAACGCAGTTCCCTTTGCAGGACTAGAGCAGCCGAGAGCAGCCGAGCCGCCTGAGCCAATCCTTCACTAAGCGGCGATGCCCAGCTCAAGTCACTGTCAGGGGCAGGCAAACCTTAGTAATCCTTTATGTTACTGGCCGCTTCCTGTATATGGATTCATCGGGTAGTGTACGGGTATTCCGTCACTTCCTCGATGCCGCAATGTCTCCTGGGAGCTTTTGTCATTGTTCCCAGAAGACATTGTGGAGGTCTGCCGCGAGTTATCGCGGGATTTAGGAAGAACTTGCTTAAAGTTCTTTCTAAATCCCGCGATAACTCTCAGCAGACCTCCGCAATGTCTCCTGGGAACAATGACAAAAGCTCCCAGGAGACATTGCGGCATCGAGGAAGTGACGGAATACCCGCACACTACCAGATGAATCCATATACAGGAAGCGGCCAGTAACATAAAGGATTACTAAGGTACAGTGGATCGAAGAAAAAAAAACATGCGGTTTAGTAATTATGCATATGAGCGTATCATTTATTTATTTTTTTGGTGGGGGAGTGGATCTTGGGTGGGAGTTCCCACACTTTTTTCCCCAGGACTTGACCCCTGATAATGTTAAATAATATACTCTTCTCTTCTCTTTTATCTTGTGTGGCCTTTGAGCAGATAGTTGAATCCCTAGTGTAGGGTTTCTAGTTATTACTAAAGGTCTTCAGAAAGCAGATACCCTCCCAAGTAACCATCCTAAAATCACCCAAAATGCAATGTAATAACCTCCTAGGATGAAATGTATCTATTACAAAGAGTATGGTTTTTGCTGGTTCATTGCTGTGTTCCAGCTACAAGGTCTCTCCTTGTTCCAAGTTTAGAATTATGCAATGGTTCTTGTGCAATGGACCTTGGTTACTTAATACCTAACCTTTGGATTTATCAGAAAGGGAGGCAGAAACATCCAAAGAACTAATGAACATTACTTACAAAACTATAAAATATGCTAGCATGGACAACAGACTGCATGTATTGAAGTCAATGCATATTTCTGTTATTTCATAAATGTAATTAGTCATATAGGTATCACAAGTGATCTGTAGGGTAATAATCTATTTAATAGCACAGGTAGATGTCGTGGAATAAGCAACTGTCAGTTTTTGTGCGTTATCTCTGATTGCACTTGCTCTTATTAATATGGAGACAGGAACAAAAAACAATATAGGTTAAACTAGTATTCTGCTCAAAAGAAGAGAAAGCATCTCATAGTGTATACTGTGCAGATTACTTTTATTCATAAAAGTAGCATAAAAAACACATGATATAGTATGCAGCTGCCACCTCCCATCCAGCCCTGGACAGCCCAACCAGTGTACCACAGTACACAGGGATCAGTGAAAGCCAGAATCATACCTGAGACAAGTCTTGCTCTCTTAGATCGATAAGCTCTTCCCAGCGAGTGCCCCTGGTGATGTTATGGTGACAAAACACGTTGGATGGATTCTGAGTTTTAACCTATGTAGCACCCTGGTATTTGGCAGGGTTGTAACACATTTAGTTATACTAGGGGGTAATTAGCCTGGCTAATTGGTAGTTGTATCCTCTAACTCTTTTGCCTTAAGCATGCACCTGGTGCACTTCTCTCTTCTGTCAATAGGTGGCACTGCTGCCTTTGGCATTAGAATGACAAGACCACAGTGAGTTCAGGTTGTGAATAGACATAAATTCTCAGCCAATCATATTTGTGGCTAAGCATGCTGGGAGAGTCTATTTAAGGGGAATGAGTCAGGTGATCAGTGTTATTTTAGCCCTCAGCCTGGGGGCCTGTATGTGAAGCAACAGCTGAAGGTTAGGCCTAAGCCTGAGGCCTAGCCATGTGTGTAGAGGCTCAGCCCGAGGGGAGTCTGATCATTGCAGAGGTTCGGCTGGACAGTGAATTGAGTGTTGCCAGAGGTGAAGGAGAAGCAGTTGCCACATTGGACGACCACTCCTGTTACCAGAGACAAGTGAGAACCAGAGGTCAGAGATAAAGGGGACACAGTCACCAGTAAGGGACAACTACTCCTGTTATCAGAGGCCAGGTTTGTGAAGTCTGAAGAAGTACCGGAGCATCCCTTTTCACTAGCCAGGGACGGTGAACAAGTTGTGAAAGCTTCAGCATTTAAGTCAGGGACCCAGCGGGTGAGCGTGGGTGATACTTGAAGAGAATTCAGCAGGTTAGCTAAGAGCCAGGCAAGGGACCCAGCAGGTAAGGTGGCTGATGCTTGGAGTTAGCTGTGGAAGAATTCAGGGGATCCAGCGGGCAGCTGGGACATGAAGGTCTGGTGAGAAGCCTGGAAGCTCAGTGAGAATAGCAACAGCAGGAGGCTGTGAGACGGAGGCCAGGGCATACACAATGGTGATACCAAGTCTGGTATGTGTACAGATCTGTGTTGAAGTCAACCTACAAGTTCAGTTGCCATAGAAGACAGCAGTTCTACAAATACAGTGCTGCAACCAGCTTAAAGGCCTTCAACCTGTAAAGCTGTCTGCCTATTTTGTCTCAGAGTCTACCAATTGCTATTGCATCTACCTAATGGTGTTCAGACCCTAACCCTCTCTCCCCCAGTTCTTGTTAAGAGACAATAAATCTTATTTGATCACATGTAAAAAGTGTCTGGGGCCCAATTATTCTATCTTGAATTACACCCACTATGTGGGGGGTGTATAATAATAAGGGGGCGCTAATAGTAGGTGATAAATAAATTCCAAATTCTAGCTTGAAACAATATATTAACTATAAGATCAACAATATAATAGTGATTTAAAGTGCAAGTGCTTATATAATAACAACATCAAAAAATAGGTGCAAACAGGTCCAAAAAAATGCAGCAATGGTCACTAAATGATAAGCATTGGTAAGTCCATGCATCAAATGGTTGACTTGAGAGTAGACACCATCACCACGGAACAGATATCAAGGTAAGTAAAGTGCCTACATACCAGACCACCATGACCCTTCATTTGAAAAAAGGATCAGGTGGAGCTTTAGTACAGTTGGTGGCCTAAGGTCTGTACTGGTACCTGGATGGGACTGGCCAGGAATGAACTCCAACAGAAGAAATTACCATGGAGAAAATGAAGAAAAAAGGGCCATAGTGAAGTTCTGCGATTTATTGTAAAACAGATTAAAAACAAAACCCACTATGCCTAGTAACCCACTCTACAAAGAAGGATGTCAGCTCTCCCTGACTCTGGAGGTCACCACTAGGCCTCTAGGGGTCGGGACCCTTGCTACACCTATATTGGTTCATTAGTCCTGGCTTCATATTAATAAGAGAAAGAGCAGTCAGAGCTTGTTCCACCTGCAGTGATCAGCCATGAATAAGCACTAAGTCAGTGCGAAACGTCCGTTATCCTCCTGTTTCTGTTGCTGTGATCTGGTATGTTTTTGCTGTTCGTTTAAATAAAGACAACCTGTTTGGTTTGGAGTGCGGCCATCCATCCTTCATTTTACGCCAATGCTTGCCTAGTGCACTGCCAGCACCCTTGGAATCCTACACCTGTGTATGACCCTATAGCAGACCCACCTTGAGCGGTGATTTTCCTTCTTCGATCAGTAGAGACTTATTTAAAGAAATCATGTCACCAAGACCACACTTGCTCGGAAATTAAAGAATACTTTACAATACAATACAATACATTACATCACTTCCGAAGATGTTATGTGCCATACGAGAATTTTCATAACTTTAGTAACCTATTGATTTCGATATGAGGCTGTGTCGAGTTAATGCCTTACTGGCAATGCTTTATTTCTGTTTTATTCTATTTATGCAGCCATTTATACAAAATAAAGCTTGCTGTGTGTTGGTTTTAAAACTACCTGCTTGCTGAGACATGTTTTACATCATCATGGAGCCTGAAAATTCCTGTACACCAGTGGTCTCCTAACTGTGAGCCAGTGGCCCTTGGCTTGCCTTAATCCAGCCCTTAGAGCATTATTTATACCACTAATACGAGACACTATTCTACTGACACCAACAATGGGGCACCATTTCTCCTGCTGACACCAACAATTGGGCACTATTCTTCCCAATGATACCAAAGATGGGGCACTATTCCCCCCCCCCCCCTAATACCAAATGTGGCAATATTTACTCCTACTGATGACATAAAAATTTCCACTCCCACTAGCCACAGTCAGGCCCCCCTAAAGTCTGAAGGACAATAAAATGGCCCTTTATTTAGAAAGTTTGGAGACCCCTGCTTTAGACCATGAAAGGTAATGCCAAGCTAAGTAATATCTCACAATTCTTAGTGTGTCCCCCTATGTTAGTAAGCAGGAAGTCTCCATTGGTGGCCATTGTAAATGTCCCCTCCTGTAGGTGGTCAGTGGTTGGTTGTTGGTGTCCTATTATGTTTGTCAGTGTAAATGTCCTATTATGTTAGTGGTCAGTGCTCATTGTGTTCTCTTCCATTGGTGGTCAGTGCACACTATGCCCCTTTATGTTCATGTCTTCTTATGTTGGTGGTCAATGTAAATATCCCATTCTGGTTGGTGGTTAGTTCTCACCATGGCTGCCCCCCTTTTCACGAGCATTCAGCAGTGGCATCCTCATGCAGCTGAGCAAGGGGGAAGACAGTAGGTAGACATTAGCATTAAGTTCCCAGCTCTAATTTTGAGGCATATTTAACCTCCCTGGCGGTATGATTCTGTCTGGAATTTTGTACCAAAAGCGGTACAATTTTTTGCATGGAAATTTGGTAATATGTATTATAGGCCTGCAATTCTTAGTAATTACTTACTTATACCTGACCAAAACAAGACTCTAGTAGACATTCCAGATGTGATCAATTTGAAACACAAACACATGAATTATAATCTAATCAATAATTTAATTTTATTCAATAATGCAATGAAAAATAATGAAATTTGTCAAACAAAGAAATTCAATACACATCCTGAGTGTGAAACAGTTTGAAGCATGGAACTAGACAAAGTCCGACGTCGCAATCAGGACAGTAGTTCCTTGTTTCTTTTCGGACTTTTTTTCCATTGCCATCTTTTTTGGAACAGCAAACGACGCACATCCTGGTAGGCGCCAACTTTCTTGCGGTTGGCGGTACAAAGTCTACAAAATGACGACCTGTCAGGCGTTCTGGGTTGACAACGTCAACAGCGCGTCATCCGGGTCTGTTAGCAGATACTGATGGCATCTGGTGGTTGACAAAAATCTGCTCAGCCACCTTCCAGATAAAGTCAGAATGAACAAGAGGTATGTTCATGTTTGCTTTATAAAGGATATAGGCGTTCCAAAGGCATTGTTCAAGGAGATGCCTGAAAATCTTTTTGTAATACTTCTTCTGTTGTTTCCGCAACGCCGGAGGAAAATGTCATTGCCTGATCGGCTCGTGTGATTATAGTCGATCACGACTTGCGGCTTCAGCACATCTTTTCCGTATTTTTTGCGGACCATGGCAGTGGAGGTGCTGTGCACGGTGCTCATGAGACACACGTCCTTTTTGTCTCGCCATCGCATTGCCATCATTTTACCCTTTTGAAAGGCAACCATCTCTATTTTTTTAGTTTTTTCTTGCCAAACATTGATGGCATGTCACGCCGGTTTGGCCTAACGGTACCATACCCATCCGTTTTGTTTAGAAGCAACACCTCATAAAGTTCCGGAGATTTGTAAAAATTGTCCGTTGTCACGCATTATCCCTGGTTCAGCAATGGGTCCAGCAGTGAAAGGACAGATGATGTGGCCATCTGTGAAGGACTTTTTACCTATATGCTTCAGGTTAATCCTCCCTGCTTGTTTAAGGCTGTTAATGGTATTTACCCTTCTGCAGCCAGTCCTGTTTCAAATGTTAATTGTTCTAGCCCTGTGTTTACTGGTTACTGTGATTAGATAAGTGGCTCATGTAAATTATGTTGATTGCTTCATTGTGGTAATTATCTCTCTATATGCGGAGCCGAACCGGCTAGATACTGATTAGTTCAAAGAAATATCTTTATTTCAAGGGAGCTGTATTGAAGACCCCCCACTGTGTAAGGGGGGGCGGAGATTTGTCATTGTAACAGTTGTAACCACATATAAGCTCTGTTTTTTACTATTAAAAGTCTGTGTTGTTCCAGCCTTAAGCCTTGCCTCATGGATGGATGCTTCTGTGATTTATTTTATGGGAAGAAGGGACGGTTTGACGGGGGTATCATACCAATACCGTCACAAATTGGTTGGCAGCAGCGGGATTTTCCCTTCTACTCTCCCTTACACCAGGATTCCAAGCAGACACTGGGAACAGTGAATGGAAGGCTGCTACACCCTGCTTAAAAGAAATACACTGAAAGAACTACTGGAAGTTCGTGGAAAGATTGCTAGCAACAAAACCAAGCGGGTCATCATAGCAGAATTAATGGAGCTAGACCAGGAGGACGGGATTGCAGCAACGCCAGCAGTACAAGAGATGGAGACACCAGTGATTCAGGAGGAGGAATCACCAGCCAACAAGCTAATGAGAGAGAAGCTAGCGTGGTTCGGCCCGAGCCCAACGCCGGATGTGGTGCTGAAAGTGATGGACCTGTTAGTAAACGCAGAACTACAGGAGGCTAAACAAATAAGAGACGCAGAACTACAGAAGGCTAAAGAAATAAGAGACGCAGAACTACAGAAGGCTAAAGAAATAAGAGACGCAGAACTACAGAAGGATAAAGAAATAAGAGATGCAGAACTACAGTTAAAACTGGCAGCAGTCCGACAAGCAGCCGCACATTCTCCAAACAGTGAGTACAGCACAGCAGACGCAAGGAAGATTCCGTTTAGCGCTTTTAAAGCTTTTGATGAAAAGGACTGTGAGATTGATAACTACCTGGCAGACTTTGAGCGACAATGTAACCTGCACCGAATAGCTAGAGGAGACTGGGTTGCAATATTGTCAGGCAAACTGTCAGGCAATGCTTCTGATGCTTTCCGGACCGTGCCAGATCAGGATATCCATAGCTACGCCCGGGTTAAAGAAGCGCTCCTGGCTCGTTATGCAGTAACCCCAGAATCCCACCGACAGAAGTTCAGGGACTCACGCAAAACCACGGAAGACTCTTACGCGGAATGGGCATGCCAGTTGTCCCCGTCGGCCTCTAACTGGGTTAACAGCAGCCAGGCCACCACCGCAGAGGACATTTTGCAACTAATGCTCCTGGAGCAATTTTACAATCACATCCAGACGGACGTCAAAGATTGGGTGAGAGATCGCAGGCCCATGACTCTACCAGAGGCCGCGAAGTTGGCGGATGAATATGCGGATACTCGCAAGACAAACCAGGTCACACCACGGGTACAACCTCCACGACCAACGGCGCCCTCACACCCACCAGCCGCTAGATACCAACCGCCTAACAGACCGATGACATCGAGCCCTCGCTATCCACGCCAGGAGGACAACGAACAACGCTGCTTCCGGTGCAAACAGTTGGGTCACTTCAAGCAGAATTGCCCCCTGAATGACAACACCAGATCAAATTGGTCTCAACCTGGGTACCGCCCACCAGCAGCAGCCCATTGTGTAGACTCGGCTTGGGATCCCCAGGAGCTGGGTCAGGAAGAACCATTGGGCACCCCTTACAAAGCCCTCATGGTACAATCTGTTATTACGGACAACGGGGAACACCATTGTCAGCTGGTCATGGGCGACAGCCATGAGCCGGAGGGGCCCTGGAGGGAGCTGGGCAGAAAGAGGCACCGCCAGCTACCCTCCAAGAAGAAGAGGTCCTGGAAGTCATATAACCAGCGGACCTGGGAGGAGAAGAAGCGACTGGAGGAGATGGAATCGCAGCGGGCGCCCCAGATGCGGGCCGAGATGTTCGCCAAGGGCCCACCGGTGGCCCCTTACACCACCACCCAGTTCCTGATGATGAAGGACCACGTGGAAAGCCTGCAGGACATGAGCAAGCAGGATCTGATCCGTGAGTACATAGAGCTGGAGGAGTGCATAAGCCGCATGGAGGAGGAGAACAACCACCTGAGGTCACAGCGGGCTGACCCCCCCAGGCTCCATGAACTGGAGATGGAGCTGGAGAAGCTCCAAGAGGAGAACCGGCGGCTGCGGAGGGAGCAGGGGGTGGCTGACCTTATGGGGCTCTGATTCCCCTAGCCCCCCCCCCCCCCGGACTCTGAGCACCAGTGCTACAGCATTTCAACAAATATAACTTTTCCTTTTTATGAATCTCCTGTGATTGTCACTTCAGAGCCATAACCTGCCACTCCCATAGCGGGACACCTAGATGGCGGCGCACAGACCCATTCGCCGTCTTCACACTGACTTCTGGTGACTTTGCAGATCGCACAAAGACTTGGGGACTGACCGGCGTGTGATCTGACGACCCGGTGACATACCTAAGTCGGAAGCAGTTGCCAAGGGAGGTCAGTCACGCCAAACGGAGTTAACCTCGGACTAAAAGCTCTGAACCCGTCAACCCTACTGGACCAGGGAAGGTCCAACCGGGTTTGCCGGAGCAGGGAGAAAAAGGGGGGCCATTGTGAAGGACTTTTTACCTATATGCTTCAGGTTAATCCTCCCTGCTTGTTTAAGGCTGTTAATGGTATTTACCCTTCTGCAGCCAGTCCTGTTTCAAATGTTAATTGTTCTAGCCCTGTGTTTACTGGTTACTGTGATTAGATAAGTGGCTCATGTTAATTATGTTGATTGCTTCATTGTGGTAATTATCTCTCTATATGCGGAGCCGAACCGGCTAGATACTGATTAGTTCAAAGAAATATCTTTATTTCAAGGGAGCTGTATTGAAGACCCCCCACTGTGTAAGGGGGGGCGGAGATTTGTCATTGTAACAGTTGTAACCACATATAAGCTCTGTTTTTTACTATTAAAAGTCTGTGTTGTTCCAGCCTTAAGCCTTGCCTCATGGATGGATGCTTCTGTGATTTCTTTTATGGGAAGAAGGGACGGTTTGACGGGGGTATCATACCAATACCGTCACACCATCCCATAGCGGCTGTACCTGGGATTGAACTTGGTACCTTTACCGGTGTAAATGACCGCATTCCAGATATATCCGGTATGATTCACAGAGCATATACAATTTTTTTTTTTTTTTTAATTGTTTTTATTAAGGTATTTTCAGCGTTGTTGAAATACAAAACAGGGCCATAAGGGCATACCCCGGCCAAGCGTTGCACGTAACAACGTGCATAAAAGTAACAATACAAAAGAACAGACAGAACAATTAACCTCACACCATAACTCTAGGCCTGTCTAGCTAAACATTACCTAAACACCTCTCGGGTTGCACATAACAGGAGTACAGAAGGAGCTATTGCATCTTGCAGAACCTCTTTCCAATCTTTGATAACTGAGTTAAAAGCTACAGGGGCCCTTGGGAGTAGGTATGGTCTTCACATTATCTATGCTTCACCTCCCATTACCAGATCAGGGTATGGGTCTGAACTCCAAGTGTCACAGGTGGTGACCAATGCAGTCTTTCTGAGCTACTCCCCAGGGGGCTGATCGTCTGTTGTGGATTCCGAGTCCGAGAGCATATACAATTTGATGCCAAACCACGCTCTTTTGGATGCAATAAACTAGATCCAGCTCCGGTCGGCCATCAGACGTTCGTCCACACTGACATCCCTTTCTGGCACGTAGGTCCGCTGGAAGTTGGTGATAATCATTTGGCATACCTCCCAGATTTTTTTTAGTTTGGGCGCAGGATGCGTGGCCTCATCAAACTCTTCATTGTTGGCGAAGTGAAAAACGATATTCAGACATCACGGTGCCAAAAAATGGAGTGGCCAGTAGCTTATTGGTGGTCCAATACCATTTCTGGAGCGGTTTCCCCACCACCCCCTTAAGGATGATGAGTCCCAGAAACTGCCAGATGTCCTCTTTAGTGACCGGTTCCCATTTTCTGGATCTGGAAAATCTGGCACACAGCGTAGCGGATTGCTGATCATGGTGGCGGTTGGTTTCTGTGACGATTTTTTAAATTACCTTCTCAGTAAGAAAAGATTTTGGGTACGCCAGAGGGTTGTCACTCTCCACATCAACCTTCATCCCAGGAGATCCAGTGAATCGGAATCTCGGGGGAGCTGCCTGCTCCGCATCGCTGTCTATAGGGCACCAAGTGCGCACATCGATTAGGTCAGGTGCGGGATCATCGGCGTTGTCATTTTCTGGATCAGTGTCGGTGTCAGAGTCAGATGACAAATCTCCCCACGACTCACTATCGCTCTGTTCTGCGAGCAACTCCGTATGGCTGTCGCTCAGCTGATCCAAAAGCGCATTTGTAGGACAGCACTTTTTTGATGCCATTCTCAAAGGTTTTATTTGTCACAAATGACAATGGCAAGGGGCACTGAAAGGGCACTTTGTCTGATACTCCCAGTTCCGCTCCCATGCACCATTGCTGCTGCAGGGAACGGAACCAGGACGTCACATGACCGATGGACGGCGCGGCGCGGATCTCGGCGGCAATCGCAGCAATGAGAGATCATCGCTGGATCACCAGGAGAAGGTAAGGAACGCCGCTGCAGGCTCTGCACATCTACCCCGAGCGTTACTCGGGATACCGATCCTAACATTGAAAAACAACTCCGAGTCACGCTCGGGAATACCGCTAAGGGGGTTAAAGAACATCTCTTCCTCCAGTTGAGATACATACAGGTGAGCTTGGGGGCGGGAGCGCCTCCCTAAAGACCCAGATCTGCCTGGGAAAATCGCTGCACCCAAGATGACAGGAGGGGAGCGGCAGTGCAGGCTGCACACTAAAAAACATTTCATGGTGGGTGCTTTCCAACTTGGGATCTGGGGCATTGAACATCAGGAGTGGGGCCCGTGCCCTTGCTAGCAACACCAATAATTAAAAGTAATTATCACTGAAAACACCCGAGCATGCTAAATTGGAGAGGGGTACACATTTTATAGATCACCTGATGCAGCTGAAGAGCGTGCCTTGTACACGCGACCGGTTTACACAACGAGAAAACTGCCATTTTTTATATTGGTCGTGAAAACCGGTTGTGTGTATGCTCCCAAGCAGTTTTATCGACAAAAAACTGCCCGCAAAAAAAATTAAAACCAGCTCTCTTTTTTCACGTCGTGTTTCCCGTCAGTCTTTTTCTCATCGCGAAAAAACGGTCGTGTGTATGCTTTTCCGAGGGGAAAAAAATGCACATGCTCAGAATCAAGTATGAGACGGGATCGCTCGTTCTGGTAAAACTAGCGTTCGTAATGCAGATAGCACATTCGTCACGCTATAACGGACTGAAAAGCAAGAGGCTGAAAAGCGCGAATCGTCTCTCACCAAACTTTTACTAACACAAGGATCAGCAAAAGCAGCCCAAAGGGTGGCGCCATTTGAAAGGAACTCTCCCTTTATAGTCCCGTCGTACGTGTTGTACGTCACCGCGCTTTGGTCGGACGTTTTTTTGCATGAACATGTGTATGCAAGTCAGGCTGGAGATGAATCACATCGGGAAAAACTTTTTTTTCCTGCCGAGAAAAATGGTCGTGTATACGAGGCATAACTCTGAAAAAGTGACAGGTATCCCTTCGGATGATAACATTATTAGGTGTACAAAATATCTTTTTGATACGTTCAGTACCTTTGATTGAGCTGCTGCAACTGCTGCTTTGGGAATATGAACTGTGACTCTTGCTGGCTCAGCAGATTGCTCCCCCACACAGACATGCTGGCTGCCAGCACTGCACTAGATAAACACGTTATTTCACAGGTGCCTTGACCTCATGCGATTTAAAGACTCGAAAAAACTCCATTGTATTGTTCTGCATTTTAGAAGTTCTCAAGAAAGTGAACTTCGTGGCCAGATGTCATGAACTTTCTAAGTAATTGGTTAGTTACCATTTAAGAGGAAAATGTCATGTTTTCTGCCTGAAAGGAGCTGCTGCAATAAAAGCTTCCTTTTATACACTCCACAAATGCCTGAGACGTTTACATTCTGATGCCTTTCACCATGATGAAGGAGCTATTGTTAGACGTGGCATCTAAAGAAGAACTCTTCTAAGCAATATCTTCATCCAAAACTGCCCCACTGCATCACAAAAGAAAGTGAAAGGGCTTTCTGTGGAAGTAACTTACCTTTTTATTACTGCCCAAAGCCATATAAACAGTTCTGAATTTTAATTTGTGCGTGGGTCTTTTCTAAGGACAAGCTCGGGCACATTTGGATACTAGCCCTACCTAAGCTATACCTCCAGGAAACTGTCACTGCAATTGGCTAATCATAAATAGCTGAGGCGTGCAAGCAGGGAAAGCCTTGGCTGCATATGATGGGCGGTCCGCGGTGATCACTTCCTGGCGGGAATTTGCACCAGTAGACTGATGAAGAATGATTACCATTTCTTTATGTAAGGCTACCCCCGTAGGGGGCGCTGAATATGGCCATCTCCCACCCTGCACAACCAGGCACACACATGTTCCATTCACTTCAGAGACAAGAAGCAGTCCTTGCAGCTTTGTTTTTGTTTTTTTATTAGGGAAATTGGCCTTGGATGGGGAGGAGTTCATACAGGATGCCCACTTAATCAGCAGAACTCTTCAGGGATTTAACCTATATATATATCTGGTATATACACGCTCCTTTCTTCTACCTCCAGCACACACTTAGTTGTAGCACTACAATCAGCTAGCACTTTGGTGGATGGTATGATAAGAGCGTACTCAGACCATAGCAAATGCCCTTTGCAGGTAAGGACCGCAGGCCCCTTTTGGAGTAGCAAAAATTAGGTATTTGGTGCTAGCTGTCCTTCTCTGTGGTTACTGCTCCCCAGTACCACCTCTTCAGGCACTGCCAGCCTGCCTGGCTGCAGCTGCCCCTTTCTCTAGCATTCCTGGCTACTTCTCCACAGTCCTCCCAGACTAACTCTTCATCCATCAAAGACTACTTGCACCCAGTTCCTTCAGGAATGCCCCTCAGTCACTCACTCACCAGCCCACGTGGCTGTCTTCCTCCCTGGAGATTTGCCTGGCAGTATTCTCCCGCTGTCCTCTCCTTGCTCCCATGCCTCCTGGTCAGGATCCCCTTGTTTGTCATGAAGAGTGGTCCCATACGCACGTGAGCCCATGCCTGATTTCACCGCTCTCAGACTGGGGAGCTCCCTCCTAGGCAGCAACAGCCTAACACCCCATCTCCAGCTTCCACCCGATCTCCACACACTGCCCCCTGCTGGGCTGACCCTGGGTATTTGAGGGGGCCTGTTCCCTGCCAGCCCTTCTGTTGGGGATTGGTCAGAGCCCTCAGAATACTCCAGCCAGCTCCTTCTGGATTCCTCCTAGCTGTTTCTGGAACCTTCTCCAAGTTTCCAGCTAGCAGGGAGGAGTTCACCAGAGAAGCTGCTGATGAGTCATCCAGCCGACCTGAGTCACTCAAACTCTGACCCAGAAAAACACACAGGCTTGGCTGCAGCCAAGCCTGAAATTTACCTATACTAACAAAACTAAAATCCTAGCACTCTAGCAACACAGCTAGGGGGTGCTACATTTATAATTGTGAAGAACTGTAAGCCCTGGTTCAAACCATGAGGCTTTGAATTCACGCTACTTTAGCGAGATTTCAAAACTGCAGGTCAGTGCAATTTGGACCTTTGATTTCATTGCGGTTTGTGACTTAATTTAACAGAAGTCAATGCAAGTCGCAATGAAATTGCGGCACGCTGCATTTATTATTACAACACAGAAGACCTACATGATTGCACTTCTATGGGACAGTATGTTGTGTGATTTATTCACCTGTGGTCCAACCCCCCTCCTTCCGCCACCGCCGGCCTTACTGGGCTCTCCCGAGCAATTGCAAAGCCCAGTAAGAATGGACCCAGCAGCATTCGGTTCTTGGGACACCGTGAGAGGAACTAATATTGTTCTTCCTAATGGGTTGGGTCAAGGATTTTGTCACTTTAGGTTTTGGTTCTTTGCTTACCTGGCTGCCTGATTGGTTGCATTGGAGGGTAGATGAGAGATCTGGGGTCTCTCCATAAAAGGGATCTGTGATGGCGCATGCTATCACAAGGGATGTCTGTCCCCTGTGCCCCCACGCAAATGCAAACTCCTGTTTCAGTCCCGCACACATATGTAAATGATTATCGCATATGTGACATATTGCCGTTAGAGTGAGAGCAATAATTCTAGCTCCAATTATCCTGTGTAACTAAACTGGTAACCTGTAAAGTAATTTAAAAATTTTGCCTATGGAGATTTTTAGGTACCGTAGTTTGGCGCTGTTCCACAGCCGTACGCAATTTTAAACCATGCCATGGTTGGTATCTATTTACTCGCACTAGCATCATCTTTTACATTTTATAAAATAATTGGGTATTATATTGTGTTTTTGTGCATTAAAGATCACTAAAATATATTTTTTCCAAAACATGCATTTAACCACTTGCCGACCAGCCACCGTCATTATACTGCAAAATCCCACCGTCGTAGCTGAACATTGGTCCCTTTAAGCGGGACAGCAGGCGGGAAGCCGATGCTCATGACCGGCGGTTACGATGATCGACAGCTGCGAGCGATCGTGGGTACGAGAGAAAAAAGAGTGGGCACGAGAGGCAGAACAGGGATGTGAGTGTGTAACACACACTCACATCCCTAATCTGTGAGGAGATACAGATAACGAGTTCCTAATAGCTAGGAACCACGATTTTTTAATTTCCCCTAGTCAGTCCCCTCCCCCCACAGTTAGAACACACAGTTAGGAAACACAGTTAACCCCTTGATCGCCCCCTAGTGTTAACACCTTCCCTGCCAGTGAAATTTTTACAGTTATCAATGCATTTTTATAGCACTGTTCGCTGTATAAATGGCATTGGTCCCAAAATAGTGTAAAAGTGTCCAATGTGTCTACTATATGTCACAGTCCCGATAAAATTCGCAGATTGCCACCATTACTAGTAAAAAAAAAAGCCATAAATCTATCCCCTATTTTGTAGACGCTATAACTTTTGCGCAAACCAATCAATATGCGCTTATTGTGATTTTTATTACCAAAAATATGTAGAAGAATACATATCGGCCTAAACTGAGAAAAAAATAGCTTTTTTAAAAGAAAATTGGGTTATTTATTATAGCAAAAAGTACAAAATATTGTGTGTTTTTTCAAAATTCACACAATTTTTTTGTTTATAGCGCAAAAAAGAAAGATCGCAGAGATGATCAAATACCACCAAGAGAAAGCTCTATTTATGGGGAAAAAAAGACGTACATTTTGTTTGGGTGCAACGTCGCACGACCACGCAATTGTCAATTAAAGCAACGCAGTGCAGTATTGCAAAAAATGGCCCTGTCATTGAGCAGTCAATTCTTCTGGGGCTGAAGTGGTTAAAAAAAATTGTTGTACAAATATTGTGTGACATAAAAGTATGCAACATCCACCATTTTATTCTCTAGGGCCTCTGCTTAAATATTATATATGGTTTGGGGGTTCAAAGTATTTTTGTACCAAAAATATATATATTTTTTTAAGAAAGGGATGTCAGAATTGACCCATACTAAAAGTGGTTAAAGGGATAGGATCATTTTTGTTTTGAACACATTGAGGCAGCGTAACACGTGCAATATAACAAAGATTTTTTTATTTTTTATTATTCTTTATTTTTAAAGGTATATAGGAACACAGACAGGTCAAATTGACATCATGTACAGGAATACCCCACTTTTAAGTACACAGTGGGGTTTATTTACTAAAAACCAATGAGCTTCCAGGTTTTATTACCAGGTTTAATTGAACAAGCTGGGGTTAGAAGCTCATTGGTTTCTATCAGGGCTCAAGTCCTGCGGGAACGCGTGGGAACGGAGTTCCTGCACTTTTTTCACAGCAGGAACGCAGTTCCCTTTGCAGGACTAGAGCAGCCGAGAGCAGCCGAGCCGCCCAAGCCAATCCTTCACTAAACGGCAATGCCCAGCTCGAGTCACTGTCAGGGGCAGGCGAATCTTAGTAATCCTTTATGTTACTGGCCGCTTCCTGTATATGGATTCACCGGGTAGTGTGCGGGTATTCCGTCACTTCCTCGATGCCGCAATGTCTCCTGGGAGCTTTTGTCATTGTTCCCAGGAGACATTGCAGAGGTCTTTAAAGCGGTAGTTCACCCCCCCCCCCGACACGATTTTACCATCGAGACAGGCATTGTAGCGCGAGCTACAGTATGCCTGTCCCGATTTTTTTAACCCCGGACTCACCTTGTAATCGGACATCGTAGATTTCGGCTCCCGCGGGGAATGGGCGTGCCTATGGAGAGGGAGGATGATTGACGGCCGGCCCTGGCACGTCACTCTCCCCGAAGACAGCCGGAGTAGGTCTCGGCTCTTCACGGCGCCTGCGCACAGGCTATGCGCACGCGTCGTGAAGAGCCAAGCCTATTTCGGCTATTTCCGGAGAAGCGTGACGCGCCAGAGCCGGCCGTCAATCATCCTCCGTCTCCATAGGCACGCCCATTCCCCGGTATCTTCGATCTACGCGTACAAGGTGAGTACGGGGGTAAAAAATTCGGGACAGGCATACTGTAGCTCGCGCTACAATGCCTGATTTTATGGTAAAAGAAAAAAAACTATTTTTTTTTTCGTTGATAGGGTGAACCCCCGCTTTAAGCAAGTTCTTTCTAAATCCTGCGACAACTCGTGGCAGACCTCCACAATGTCTCCTGGGAACAATGACAAAAGCTCTCAGGAGACATTGCGGCATTGAGGAAGTACAGGAAGTGGCCAGTAACATAAAGAATTACTAAGATACAGTGGATCGGGGAAAAAAACATGCGGTTTAGTAATTATGCATATGAGCGTATCATTTTTTTTTTTTTGGTGGGGGAGTAGATCTTGGGTGGGAGTTCCCACACTTTTTTCCCCAGGACTTGACCCCTGGTTTCTATGCAGTAGTGAGCCTGATTTTGTGCTTTCCATCTTTAGTATATAAACCCCATTGTGTACTTAAAAGTGGGGGAAGCCTGTAAATAAAATTTTAAGGTACATTATCTATTTACAGCAGAATCACTTTTCCAAAAATAGTAGGCGAAGGTTGAGTAAGTTGAAAATAAAAGAGTTCAATATGTTTCTAGATCCCTATTTTAAGCTAGTCCCATAAAATAAACAGTAACAAGGATAAGGGCAGAAATGTACAATGTAAATGTAAAGTGCTGCGTAAATTGACGGCGCTATATAAGTACCTGAAATAAATAAATGTGCTAAGGTTGGTGGGTCTTGAGGTCCTGCGTTCAGGAGGTGTTTGAGAAGTGAATTTATATAACGTTTAAATGATAGTTGTGTGTCGTGCAAAAGGTAGGCGACTGGTGTATTCGGAAGAGACCAGCCTGTCAAATCTTTAATGGAAGTCTTGACAACAGACCAGAAGTCGGCTAACACTGGACAGTCCCAGAAAATATGTAGGAGAGATGCCTCCATTTTGAAGCATCGCCAACATAAAGGGGACACCTGGGGATTAAATCTATGTAAACTCTGGGGAGTCTTATACATCTCGTAAGTATTTAGGGCCAGATTCACGTAGAGCGGGCGCAATTTTACGTAACCGGTTTACGTTACACCGCCGCAATTTTTCCGATTTAGTGCCCGATCCACAAAGCACTTACCTGGAAATTTGCGGCGGTGTATCGTAAACAGGTCTGGCGCAAGGCGGCCCAATTCAAATGGGGCAGGTACCATTTAAATTAGGCGCGCTCCCGCGCCGGACGTACTGCGCATGCTCCCGTCGCAAATTTCCCGACGTGCTTTGCGCGAAATTACGACGCGCCAACGTTTTGTGAATCTCGACGTGAAAAAAGAGTTACGCCGGGAAAATTTTAAAATTTAAAAATAATTCAAAAGCGACGCGGGAAAGACAGGCATACTTTAACATGGTGGAGTACTTTTACACCATGTTAAAGGTGCACTATCTTTGCGACGGAAAAAGCTTAGTGGATCGCCGTAACTCCTAATTTGCATACCCGACGCTGGTTTACGACGCAAACTCCCCCCAGCAGCGGCCGCGGTACTGTATCCTAAGATCCGAGAGTGTAAGTCCATTACACCTGTCGGATCTTCTGCCTATCTATGCGTAACTGATTCTATGAATCAGTCGCATAGTTAGAAACAGAGATACGACGACGTATCAGGAGATACGACGGCGTATCAGGAGATACGCCGTCGTATCTCTTTTGTGAATCTGGCCCTTTATACCTATTTTCTTGACACTTTTTGAGCAAAAATAATTTTGTCTTTTTGGGTTTAGGAGAATGTTCTGCGAAGGTCTTTCTTCCATTTAATTAAGAAATTAGGTTCTTTTTAATGTTCTCCAGAAATTAACATGGAATAAGATTGTGATAATGCATGTCTATATATATGCATTTCAAATGTCTGTAGACTTTTCAAATGCGTTTGTAGCGCCCTGCTCCTGATGACCAGGCGCTATGTTTAAATTTAGTGTATGTCTGAGCTGGTAGTTAGCTCAGACTTTGGGATGATTAAGGCTAAAACAGCCTCTGTTCTGGCTATGGCTGTGTTTGAAGGACTTCCCACTGTTGCCTGTAGGTGGCGTTACCACCCCAGGCCAATGTTGGAATACAAGCAGGCCAGAGTGATTTGTGTGCTTTTCCCCAGGAACAGCCCAGTGGGAGTGGTCTCTCCGCTGGGTATGCTGGGGAAGGGTACTTAAGGGAGCAGACGCCATTGTTGGGGGCTTTTGCCTTGTGGGCTCTTTTTGCCTCGAGGTATGTGATGGTTGATTTTCAGCCGAGGGGCCACGTTAGCCCGAGGCTGCATCCCTGCCACGTAGGCCCAGTTGTCCTGAATGGGGCCTGCACTTTGGAGGTGGTCCTGCGCTTTCTGTCTTAAGGGAGGAAGCCACTCAATGGAGGAAACCAGGGGAGGACCTGTCCTGGAGAGGACCAAGGGGAAGGCTGGTGTCTCGGGGAAGGCCTGGTGACTTTATTGGAGGATGCACAGTAGCCTATGTTACCTTACAGTGTGCCGGGTTGGCTTAAAGCAGGGGTCTCCAAACTGCGGCCCGAGGGCCAGATGTGGCCCTTTGCTAGCCTTAATCCGGCCCTTGGGGCACAATTCCTTCCACTGATATGAGGCACTATTCCTGCCACTGACACCAACAATGGGGCACTATATCTTCGATGGATACCAAAGATGGGATACTATTCCTCCTACTAATAGGGGGAATATTCCTCCTTCTATTGACCACCAACCCTGAGGCCATATTTATTTTAACTGATGTTGGGCCTGTGACATTTTCTGCCCCTGCTGGCCACATCTCGGCCCTCCTAAAGTCTAAAGGACAATAAAGTGTCCCTTTGTTTGAAAAGTTTGGAGACCCCTGGCTTAAAGGCTCCAAACTATAAGGCTGGATATCCAAATACTAAATCCTGTGGCAGAGGTTTATTGAACAGTTCATATTTATCGCAAAGTCTGTGGCAGAGACTGTTATTCTTTCTTTTTGTCCGTGCATCATCCCGGCTGCTAGGCCGGTGAGAGGGACCTATCCGGGTGAGCAGTACCCACTCGGAGGAAAGTGGTGAGTGTGACTTTTGAAGCTTAAAAGTTCCCCAGTGATCTGCATCAAGTGCCTGAACCTTCCCCTGACCCTCCACCCTGCTACCTGTGCAAGTTTGTGTGAAATAAAGCTTAACGAAAAGGATTTACAACTTGTGTGGACATTGAGGTTTCTATAGACTCTCATCCCCTAGACAACGAATGGTGAGGTAACGTGCAGGCCCAAATCTAAACCAGCAGCTCCTTCGGGGGTAGTGCTACACGTTAATAAAAGTATAACTGTTGGTGTGACCAAAGGTGGTATATAAATTGTAGGTGGAGTGGTTGGTTTAGTTACACACTTTGGGAAACTAGCAGCCAATGCTGTATCCTGGCCTAGGCCAACAAGGCCCAGGCCTAGGGCAGCACTTTGCAGGGGGGCAGCACAGAAAGAGTCCCATACGACTTGCACTACACTGTTAGTGTAGCGCCAGTCTTATGGGGCGGACTGGGCTGAAAGGTAAATTAGTCTAGCCCCCCATAAAGCGCCTGCACTGCTTCCGGTATGCGGGCAGCCGGCATTCCGCAACTGTGTGTGGGGGGGGGGGAGGGGGCGCTGCTTCTAATTTTGACTGTCCTATTATCCTGGACCACAAACCTTTCTCATTGCTATATGTTTTCTGCTGCACCGTTGGCATTGTTATATCTTCTTAGTACATAAAATTATCAGAAATTTGAGCTTAAATTAGAACTATAGGCAACCCTTTTTTTCATTTTGGATAGAGTAAGGGGGGGGTTATAGCCTCTGTCGTTTTATTTTTTTACCACCCCTGTCCCATTGCAGAGATTTCCCTTAACTTCCTGCCCCATAGCCAAACAGGAAGTGAGAGGAAATCTATGCAAATTAAGAGAATTCATTGCCCCCCAGGCCCTCAGAACTAGTGTCCCCGTTTAGTCAGGCCTAGGGCAGCACAAAACCTAAATACACTGTTGCCAGCAGCTCCTGGTTCTGTCCAGCTTGAGGTGGTTCTACTGTTCCTACTGCTTTCTAATTGTTACATTTTCGATAGCAAGAGCCATGAAGGAGATTTCCCCTCAATTCCCATCCAGGTTTCAGTCAATACGGGAGAAGAGAAATCTTTTCGCTTTAAGAATTTAAATTTTAAACTATTCATTATACTTCAGGGTATTGATGCAAATACATTTAGGAAAGAGTTCCCATTTTGCTGTCCAAAACCTACTTGTCAAAGTGAATATGAGGGTGTTATAGCAGGAGATGAACAATAAGCACAGTGTACTGGATCCTCAGCAGTAAATCGTAGTTATGCAAAATGTGAGATGCTTATGGGAGCAGGGCCTTCTATACATGGAAAGGCTGTTGCTATTTCAGGGAACGAAGGCTGAGCTGAGAAGGCTGCAATCATTTGGCAAGCCTTGCTGAGGTCACAGTGACGTCAAGAGAGCCCAAGGCTGCCAAGCTGAGATCCGTCAATCCAAGTTGAAGAGGCACCTAGTCCTTAAAAGGGGAGATGGCACAAGACACGGAAGCAGTGAGAAGTCTCCTGACATAAGAAAGGATTTTGTGAAATGTCATTAGAACCATCTAACGATGATGTGATCATGCAGCAAGTGGAAAGCAAGCACTTTCATTTTATTGATGTATTTTCTATTTTTGGATCTTTTCGAAGCAGATGCAATACATCACTGTGCTTTATTAATAAGAACGGAGGAACAGAATGTCGCTGGTTCTGTCTGCTGTGATGTAACGCTGTCTGGCTGCTCTGAAGGGTGTCCCGACACTTTCATGTGCCGTTTGTAATAAATGATTTTTTTTTTACATTTGTCTAAATCGTTATTAATTTCAGACTTTCATCAAAACTGTCTGTCACTAGAAGTAAAACTCATTTATTTAAGCGACAGCTACCATCTAAAGGCGCCTTACAAACATAAGAGAACGTAATTGTTCCCTGCTTCTGAATGTGCGTAGCAGCATCCAATGACAGGCCCCTGTAGTTGTTTACCCTATTTTTAACTAATAAAGTGGAAGAAAAGCCTAATGCCGCATACACACCATCACTTTATGTGATGAAAAAAAACGACACTTTCTGTGAAGTAAAAAACGACGTTTTTGAAACTTCAATTTTCAAAGACGAAGTTGCCTACACACCATCGTTTTCTCACAATGTTCTTGCAAAGCGAGGTTACGTTCTCACCACTTTTTCCATTGAAGCTCGCTTCATAAGTAGCTTCTGGGCATGCGTGGATGAAAAACGTCTTAAAAAACGACGTTTTTTGCTACACACGGTCAATTTCTGTGAAGTAAAAAGTGCACTTTTGAAAAACGACACATAAAATTGAAGCATGCTTCAATTTTTTTTGGTCGTTTTTTACAAGACATAAAACAACGTTTTCCCCCACACACAGTCAATTAAAGTGACGTTTTTAAAAACGTCATTTTTTTTCATCACATAAAGTGATGGTGTGTACGCGGCATAAGGCTGCATATAGATGATTTGTTTATTTTTGATCAACCATAAGGCTGATTGATTAACCACTTCAATAAAGGGCATTTTCACCACCTCCCTGCCCAGGCCAATTTTTATTTTTATTTTGTAAAATTATTTTTATTGAATTTTTCAAGACACATACACAATAACAGGCCACAAACGCGACCAACATTTACCGGTCATGACACATAGACCGGTGTACAAACCAAAACCCAACCAAGGGAAAAGGGGGAAGGGGGGGAGTGGGGGGAAGAAGACGGAAGAAAAAAAAAAAAGAAAAAAAAAGGGGGGGGGGGGACAAATGCTTGCATTAGACATATTCAACACCGGTCAAATGTAATGAGATGGATTATAATGCAATGAAGTCCAAGCTTGACCGTTCCCCCTTACACAGTATAAATAACGCCTTCTTGCCGACCCTTGACCCCAGTACTGAGCTAAGAGACGGATGCTCTCACTCCATCATAGAGGACCGAACCCCTCCATAGTAGGCAGTAACAAGTACCCTTTTCAAAGTGAACAGTCATCATGAGACATATCCTGCGCCCCTACCCACAATTTCCCTGACCCCCTCAGCCGTCAGACCACGCATGCCTCCTACCCATCCAGCTTAATCTGACACTGTATCCACAGAGGCCATCCAGCCCCCCCATACCTTATCAAACTTGGTCAAAGCCCCTCTATTCAAGTAAGTTGCCTTATAGAATGGGATGGCTTTGTTGACTAACACCTTCCAGGCTGTCACCGTTGGGGCTGAGGAGCTTTTCCACGAAAGGATGATTCTTTTTTTGGCATAAAAAAGCAGCAGAATGAGAAGAGTCCTTATAGCCCTGGTCGTGGCCAGGGGTTCAACTAGTTGCAGCAAACACACCTCCACAGTCATGGGGATCGAGATAGAGGTGACCGACCTAATGCAATCTACCACCGCCTGCCAGTATGCCCTGACCTGGGGGCAATCCCAGAAGACATGCATAAAATCGGCAGAGGGCATGGACCACCGCCAGCAGGCAGAGCCCTGACCTCCGAACATTCTAGCCAGTCTGGCCGGGGTCAGGTATATCCTATGCAAGAACTTGTAGTGTATAAGCCTGTCCCTAGTGGAGACCAGGGCCTGAAATGCCGCCCCCCAGACATCGTCCCAGTCGTCCCTGTCCAGTCCCGGGGCTACAGCCACCCAAGCACTCCTGCAGGGCGACAGCAGCTTGGTAGTGTCCTGAAAGAGCTCCTGATAGAGGCTAGATACCGTCTTAGGAAGTGATTCGCTACGGGCTAGCGATTCCAAATCCCCGATCTCTAAAGTCAAAGGAACCCCACCAAATTGAGCCAGGAATGCATGGCGCAACTGCAGGAACCTAAAGAAATGGGTATTGGGAAGGTCATAGCGCGCCTTTAGTTCATCAAACGTCAGAAGTATACCGTTCCCCACAATGTGACTTAAGGTCTTTATCCCATAGGCCGCCCACACCACCGGGTCCGGGTAGTCCAGAAAGTGTGACAAATTAGGATTTCTCCATAGAGGCGTTTTAGGGGAGAGGGTGAGGCGATCAGAAGGCCTCAATTCTTGTGCCACAGACCATGCCCTGATCACTGACCTCATGGAGTGCGTCAAGGGGTAAGGGGCCCTCGGGCCTCTATAAACTAAGTAGGAGAGCACCTCATAGGAACCCACACAAGCCGCCTCCAACGACACCGCAGCATCGTCCGGAGCAGAAGTCAGCCAACGGTGTGCAACCGTCAGCTGGCCTGCCAGGAAGTACCTATGAAAGTCGGGTACCGCCAAACCCCCCTCCCCCCAGGGTTGTTTAAGGATGGCCAACTTGAGACGAGGGAGATTACCCTGCCACAAGAAGGAGGAGATCATACCATCTATGGCCTTAAAAATGGACTTTGGGATCCACACCGGAGTGTTCCTAAGTGTATAAAGCAGGAGAGGGAGAATCTTCATTTTAATAAGATTGACCCTACCAATGAGGGACAGGGGGAGATTCTTCCAGGAGTTCAACTTCCTGGAGACAATGCTCAACAATGGGGACACATTGAGGTTAACAAATTTTGACACAGAGTTCGTAATTTGTAACCCCAGGTACCTAATCTGAGTTACCCACTGTAGGGGATTAGAAGGGTCAGCTTGTCTAGGCAACACATGGGACGGGAGTGGGAGGATTTTTGACTTGGTCCAGTTGACCTTGAGGCCCGAGACCACAGAGAACCTGCTCATCAATGAAAGTGCGGCATGTAGGGAAGGACCGGTATCCCCCAGAAACAAAACCAGGTCATCTGCGTAAAGCGCTAGTGACTCAGTCAAAGTGCCCACCTTGATTCCCTCAATTTGAGGCGAGGATCGTAGTGCAATTGCCAGGGGTTCCATCACCAGGGCAAATAAGCCCGGCGACAAGGGACACCCCTGCCTGGTGCCTCTGAATACCGGGAAGGTGCTCGACACCTCACCATTTAAACGAATTGCCGCCACCGGACTACTATATAGCAATGATATCCATTTAAGGAACACAGGGCCGAAGCCCATACGCTCCAGTACCTGGGTCATGTAGCCCCAATCAATGGAGTCAAACGCCCTTTCAAGATCGAAAAACACCAGGGCCCCCCCGTGAGATATGTCCCCGTCAATCTGTGTGTGGGCGTACACTCTGCGTAAGTTAATATCTGTAGCCTTCTTGGGCATGAACCCTGTCTGGTCAGGTGAAATTAAGTGTTCTAGGCAGGGCATCAACCTATTAGCTAACATCTTGGTCAAAATTTTTAGGTCCATATTCAGTAGAGCAATTGGCCTATATGAGGAACAATGGAGGGGGTCCTTCCCTGGTTTGGGAAGCACAACCACCTGGGCCTCGTACCACGAGGTGGGCAAACTTCCCACCTCTAAACATTCCCTGTAAAGGGTCAGCAACCTGTGCGAGACCACATCAGAGTAAGTCTTGTACCACTCTGCCGGAATCCCATCAGGACCCGGTGCCTTTCCATTTGGGAAGGAAGCAATAGCCACAGTCAGCTCCTTAGGAGAAAAAGGAGCCTCCAGGAGCTCCACCGCCTCCCCAGGCAACACCGGGATCGGAAAGGAGTCCAGCAGGTCTGTCAGAACCTGATTGTCATACTGTGGGATAGCCGCATAGAGGTCAGAGTAGTAGGACACAAAAGCCTGCATTATCCCCTCCCTGTCCCCCACCAAGGCTCCTCCTGCCGTGTGTATGCAGGGAATTGCCACATGAGGCCTAGCATCTGCCGCTAAGTATGCCAGCAATTTTCCGTTCTTGTCCCCCTTCTCAAATAAGTCTTCCGCCTTACATTTAAACGTGCATTGCGTAAGAGATTGCAGATGAACCAAGAAGGCCCTTCTGGCCATCTGCAACTCCGCAAGTGTGGAGGCAGAGGGCGCCTCAGCATGAGCCTTCGCACACCGAACCTCATGGACCTGGAGCGCCTCCGACTCTGAATTCTTCTCAGTCCTAGCAGCCTTGATAGCAGCAATGTACACACCCCGGGTGGACGCTTTAAATGCATCCCATACCATGTGCCCACCCGTAGAGCCGTCATTGACCTCCCAGTACTCAGCAATATGGCCGGCAACCAGCGGCTCAACCGATGGTTCATCAACCCACCCCGGGTGTAGTCTCCAGATCCTCCGACTACCCCCCCCAGGGCGGCCCAGCGTCACCTGCAAGGGGGTGTGATCCGAGAGACCCCCGGCCAGGTAACCAACATCGGTCACCAGCGGCAGGAGGGCCGGTTTCGCAAAGGCCAGATCAATACGGGAGGAGGATGAGCTGACGTGGGAAAAATAGGAGTAACCTCTCTCACCAGGATGTTTCCACCGCCACACCTCCTCCAAAGCCGCCACATCTGCCCAGTGCCCGAGATCCAGATTCCGCACCCGGTTCGGGTTAGAAGCGTCCAACTCATAATCAATCACATTATTAAAATCCCCAGCCACTAGCAATTTTAGTGGACCAAAGGTGGCAATCTTCTCTAAAATCAGGTACAACACCTCCTTGTGAAAGGGGGGAGGGATGTAAACATTTGCTATAGCCAACAGCTGAGAGTCTACAGTGAGAACTACAATAGCATACCTCCCTTGAGGGTCCGTCACCACATGTTCTATATTACATTGCAATTTCTTATGCAGCAAGATGACCACACCTCTAGCGTATGAGGAGTAAGTGGAGTGCACTGCCCTCTGTATCCAGCTCCTGTTCAGGGAAAGGGTTTTACTACCCACCAGGTGGGTTTCCTGCAGGAGGACAATATGGGGGTTCAGGGATTTGAGGTACTGTAAGACTAAAGAGCGTTTGAATTTAGAGTTTAAACCGCGGACATTCCACGATACTAGTTTAATATCATTCATTGGGTCTGGAAGAGAAAAATATTTGAAGGACAGGAGGGGCACACGAATCAAGCCAGTCAGGGGGGGGGGAGTCTGGACACAGAGAGCCACAGGGTAACATATTTCAATGGTTCAATATACATGTCATGAAGGGTATCACACACTGTAGCATGCACATGGGGCGAGGCCCCAAAGCAGAGGAAAGGTGAAGGCAAAAAGTCAATGTCCCAAGGGTAAAAAAAGGAAGGGGGGGGGGAGAGGTAAAAAAAAGAGGGGGGGGAAACAAAACATGCCAGTAAGAAAAATTAAAAACGTCTGGCAAAAATACAGTGAAAAAAACATCACACAAGCCCCAACGCCCTGTTTGCTCCAGGCGAACCAAACTAAAAAACGGTATCACCGCCGGAGAAACTTTGTACCCAAAACGTATATAACAGCCGTGGAACGTCTCAAAAGTCCATCCACTTCAAAAAAGAAAAAAAGTTGTGGGGGGTTTCAGGGAATCACGCGGGATTTTCAATCCGTGCTTAACCGTACCTGCTGCTCCTGTCCGGAACGGATGATTGACCGCTCGTAACATTCCAACCAGCTTTCAGCTATGGAGTTCCACAACAAAGTGTAACCGGAGCATATCATTCAAACACTGCAGCATGGAACCACTGCTCCCAGCAAGGACATCGTAGACAGGTAAGTGACTTCTCCTCCTAGGTCGATCACATCGCCACCTCAACCCCCGACCTCAGCACCTCCTCAGGCCAGTGAATCCAGCCAATCCACCGCTTCCATCGGAGAATCAAAAAATTTTGCTGAGCCCCTGTGAATCACCTTCAGACGGCTAGGATAGAGCATGCTGTATACCAGGCCCTTCTCTCTCAAGCGACGACGGACGTCTGTGAAGGAGCGCCGCTTCTTCTGCAGCTCTTGTGAGAAGTCAGGATACAGGTGAATCACAGCATTTTCATGTTTCAGTTCAGGGTGTTTACGGGCCTCGGCCAGGATCGTGTCCCGGTCCCTGAAGTTAAGCAGGCGGACAAGGAAGGCACGCGGCCATGCGCCTGCAGGCCTCCTACCGGCAGGTACCCTGTGGGCGCGTTCCACCACATATACAGGGGACAGGTTCCGCAGGCCCAGGAGATCTTTAAAGAAGGATTCTGCAAACTCCACCGGGTTGGCGCCCTCTGCGCCCTCAGGGAGCCCGACCACCCGCACATTATTGCGGCGCAGGCGGTTCTCGGCATCTTCAGAACGGGCCATCAGGACTCTGACCTGCTGTTGCAATTCCCCAACAGAATGAGAGGTGGAAGCCCCTGTGTCCTCCATTACTGACAAGCGTTGCTCTGCCTCAGACAGGCGGCCCCTGAATTTATCCATGTCCTGCCTTATGAGCCCACACTCTATAGCCAGCGTGTCTATCTTACCCTCTACAGAGGATTTGCTGTCTGCAATGGCCGCCAGGATCGCGGCGGTGGATCGGCCTTCCAGCTGCCCCGGGGGACTCCTCACCTCCATCTGTGACTCCTCCAGGTCCAGGGCCTCGAGATCCGCCATCCAGGACTCTGTCTGCACCGCTACCGAGGCCGGAGAAGATGAGGAAGGCTCCAAGATGGCCGCCGCGCGTGTGGTCAGCGGCGGAAAACGGGACGAATAACTCGTCACCTTCTTAGCCGAGTTGCGCTTGCCGGGCATCGGGAGGACCGGGGGAGCCCCCCAGACAGGAGGGAGAATTTTGCTGAGCAGGATGGCTCTTGGAATCGAGGATGGGGACGGATACTGTGCACGGATGGCAGGAGCACAAGCTTAGCACGTCTGTTCCTCTCTACATCCCGGCCACGCCCCCAATTTTTATTTTTCAGCGCTATCGCACTTTGAATGACAATTGCGCGGTCAGTTATGCAACACTGTTCCCAAATGAATTTTGATGTTTTTTTCCCCACAAATAGAGCTTTCTTTTGGTGGTATTTGATCATCTCTGCGGTTCTTATTGTTTGCACTATAAACAAAAGAAGAGTGACAAGTTTGAAAAAAACACAATATTTTTTACTTTTTGCTATAATAAATATCCCAATTTAAATAAAAAATAGGATTTTTGTACTCACCGTAAAATACTTTTCTCTGAAGTTCATGGATGGACACAGCTCCAAATATTCTTGACAGTAGGGTTATGTTCCGTCTATCAGGAGAGGACTAGGCAGACATGTTAAACAGTTAAAAAACACGTAACACAGCAAAGCCGAACAGCACCGCCCAATGGGCAGGACCTCTGGCCATAACCCCTCACCCAGCAGGCAGCAGCTCAGTTCATCAAATAGCAGCAGCTCAGTTCATCAAACTTAAAAAAGGAGGGGTGGGTGCTGTGTCCATCCATGAACTTCAGAGAAAGGGATTTTACGGTGAGTACAAAAATTCTATTTTCTCTTTCATTTATGGACGGACAAAGCTCCAAATATTCTTGACAGTAGGGATGTCCCCAAGCAGTGTCAAAAAAATGAATGGTGGGCACAGCAAGCAAACCAACTTCCACCCAAAAGCCAACAGTGCTCTTCAACGGAGAAGTTGCAACCTTAAACAGCCTCCTGCAAAACTTTGCGGCTGAAGCAAGCACCCGCAGATGCATGCACATCAACCTTTGGTGAATTTAGTGAAGGTGTGAACGGACGACCAGGTCACCGCCTTACACACCTGTAATGCCGCGTACACACGGTCGTTTTTTGTGATGAAAAAAGCCACCGCTTGCCTCATGAAAAAGAGTGTGAGCTACAAGAAAATGGCTGCCAGCTGTAATTTGCATTAGAAACAGCGTGGCTACAAGAAAATGGCTGCCAGCTGTATTAGCAATAGGTACAGTGCAGCTACAAGAAAATGGCGCTGGCGCGATTCTGAGGTAAAAGAAAGGCTACGAAAACGCTGGGCTTCCAAGCGGAGACCCCCCTTATAGCAGACCACCCACACCAATAGCGGACCCCACACAGTGCGCAGCCCCCAGTCAGGAACCAGAGCCCCCCCAGGGCCCCCCGGTAAACAGCAGGCCCAGCAATGAATGGGGAGGAGGGAAAAGACAGGGAGAGAGGAAAGGGAGGGCGAGAGATCCCCTAACCGACCACCCCAGGAATACCTAGCTGCTCCATCCTGCCAGGACAGGAGAAAAAACTTACTTACCTGCCCTGCAGGGACCGCTGGATGCGTTCCTGACAGACCCACCGCCAAGCAGTATGGAGTGGCTGTCAGCCATGGCCCACCGTGACACGGACAGTAGTAGCCCGGTCATAAGTGAGCCCCGGAGCATATAGCTCACCGGCCACCCCTGGAGCAATGGGGTATGTCGTGGCCGACCCCGCGCGTAGCTAAAGGTCTGCTCTCGCTCGATGACCGGACTGGGGAGACTACAAGGATTTATATTATCCAGCCTGTCACCCAGCCGGCAGTTGATAGTAGATCTCAGGGTCAAAAAACAAATAAAAAAATAAAATACAATTTAAAACTAAAAGTTCTCCAGGACCATCGGCCCCTAGGGAGCCAGGTCCTTCTCCTTTGCTAGGCAGAAAAAAACTGAGCTGTTGACTGCAGGGTGAGGGGTTATGGCCAGAGGGCCCGCCCCCTGGGCGGTGCTGTTTGGCTTTGCTGTGTTACATGTTTTTTAACTGTTTAACATGTCTGCCTAGTCCTCTCCTGATAGATGGAACATAACCCTACTGTCAAGAATATTTGGAGCTGTGTCCGTCCATGAACGAAAGAGAAAATAAAATGTTTCCTCAGTTTAGGCCGATGTGTATTCTTCTACATATTTTTGGTAAAAAAAAAAAATCACAATAAGCGCATATTGATTAGTTTGCGCAAAAGTTATAGCGTCTACAAAATAGGGGATAGATTAATGGCATGTATTTTTATTTTTTTACTAGTAATGGCAGCGATCTGTGATTTTTATCGTGACTGTGACATTGCAGAGGACATCTCGGACACTTTTGAGTGAGTGAGTAAAAAACTTGTATAGCGCTACAATTGCGAACTGAATCGCCTCAAGGCGTTTGGTATCCCTTTTCATTCTGTTTATCCCTCAGAATAGGTGGGTCTTGCCAGGTGATCAATTTCCGTTCAGATGTTAGTTGGTAATGCGTTCCACATTCGAGGTCCTTGGACTGCAAATCAACGTTCTCCTTTGGTCTTGTAGCAGGCTTTGGGGATTTGTAGTAATTTTTGGTTAGTTGATCGAAGAACTCAATTGGGGTTTTGGTATTTTATTTTCTCACTTAAATATTGGGGAGCGCTTCCGTGTACAAATTTGTGCGTTAGGCATAGGGCCTTAAATGTGACTCTGTCTTTTACGGGCAACCAATGGAGGGATCTCAGGGACGGGGTGATTGATTCCCAGGGTTTTTTCCCTGTTACCAGTCGTGCTGCCGTGTTCTGGACGACTTGGAGACGGGTAAGCTGGTATTTTGGAAGTCCGAGGTAGAGGGAATTTGCATAATCTAACCTGGAGTTAATGATTGTCTTTACCACTGCTGCTGTGTCTTCTTTGGGGATGAAGGGAACAATTCTTCGTAGGAGACGTAGAAGATGGTGGGATCCACTAACTACTGATCCTATTTGTTAATCCATTGTCATGTCAGAATCAAAAATGACTCAGAGACTTTTGATTTTGGTGCTTGGGGTGATGGTTTGTCCCAGGATGGGTGGTGGTGACCAGGGAGTTCTGGCCAGTTTCTTTCGGTTTGCATGGAGTTGAAGGAGTTCTGTTTTTGCTCCATTGAGTTTGAGGTGACTCTCCGCCATCTAGTTATCTGAGTGAGCCATTTTTCTAATACGGGGTATTGGTTCTTTTTGTCGCTGATACGAAAATAAAGTTGCGTGTCGTCCGCGTAGAAGTGATAGAGAAGGTCTTGATTACTAATTATTTTTAGGAGTGGGGGGAGGTAAATGTTGAATAGCACGGGTGATAGGGGTGATCCCTGGGGGACACCTCAAGACATGCTGCGTGATTCAGACGTGAAAGGTCCTAGTTTCACTGTCTGGGAACGATTTTGCAGGAATGATGAAAACCATGATAGATCGGAGTCTGCCACTCCAGCTACCTCTGTTAGGCGAGTTAACAACAGTTTGTGGTCTACTGTGTCAAAGGCAGCACTAAGGTCCAGCAGTATCAGGAGATAAGATTCTCTGTTGTCTGCTGTTTCGAGAGAGTCATCTAATATTTTGAGAAGTGCTGTTTCCGTACCTGGGCGGAAACCCGATTGTAGTGGGTCCAGCAGTTTGTTGGTGTCTAAATGGTGTTGTAGTTGTTGTACTACTGCTTTTTCCATAACCTTGGAGAATATATTGAGGGAGGTTATAGGAGGTTTTGCGAGTATATTTGAAAAATTATATTTTTTTGCTTTGAAGATTTCCTTGTGATATTTTTTAGTGATTAATTTATAATTTGCGTGGCTTTCCTTTGTAGAGTTTCTTCTCCAAGTGCCTTCCGCTCTCCTGCATTCTTGCTTTAATGACGTGAGAGTGTCATTGAACCAGCTGGCGTTGATTTTACGGATAAGCGCTCTGCGTCTCAGGGCGATTATATCTGCAGTCTGCAGTAAAGCTTTGTTAATGGAGTTGAGAGTTTCTGCTGCTGATTGAGTTTGCTTTATTGCTGTCATTTTATTTAGTAGTGTAATTTCGAAGTGTTCCAAGTGTAGTTTCTTCAGGGATCTAGTCCAGTATGTCATTGCCTGGTTTGCAGTTTTTTTATAAGATATTGTTGGTGGTTATTGTGAATTTAATCGCATTATGATCTGTCCAGGGTAGGGGTCTGTTTTCTGAAATATTGACGTCCATATCATGTTTGAAGATCAGGTTGAGGATGTGACCTGAGGCATGCGTGGGCGTATCAGTTGCTGCAGACCAAGTCCTTCTAGTTGGTCAATGCAAGCGTTGGCTATGGGGTCCTGTGTGGAGTTGGCCCAGAGGTTGAAATCCCCGAGTAGCAGGAGGTGTTTGGCTTTTAGAATGTAAGGAGCGATACCTTCTGTCAGCGATGTGAGGAGGTGCATCTTTGGGCCTTGTGGTCTGTAGCATAATAGTATGTGGACCATGTCCTGGTGTGTTGTTTGGAGTTGTAGAGTGAGCATTTCCATGAACGGCAATGAACTCTGTAAGTCTGGTTTGGTGAGAGAGAGGTGAGACTTGTAGATCACTGCTAGGCCTCCTCCTTGTTGCCCAATTCTGTTCTCGGTTAGGATACCATAATTCTCTGGCACGAGTTCTCTTAGGATGGTGTTACAATCTAATGTTAGCCAACTTTCGGTGATGAAGAGGCAGTCTATGTTGTGTTGGCTGATGAAGTCGTGGATTTCCAGTCTGTGCTTGACTGCGGATCTTGCGTTAATAAGGGCGCATGAAAGGTGTTGTTCTGGAGATTGTGTCCTACTGTATTTGAAGGTCGATCGTCGATTGGTTCTTAGCAGTTGTTCTTTTTGTAGTATTTTTTGAATGTCGTCTGGTAACGTTGCGGCGGTCTTCCTTAAACCACAAATGGTTTTTGCTGACTATTTCATGTTGAGCAAGATACAAAAACGCCTAAGATGGCATGATGGTTAGCCGTGGTAAACACTGGCGAATAACGGCGGCCGAGACTAACTGGTGAACCGTGTTGATAATGATGATCAGAGGCGGAATTGTGGACCCCCAATCTGATCCCGGTTGATCCAGAGGAAGGCAAAAAACCCAGCCGAGCGAGGCCAATGTGTTGTGGCCGGGGAGAAAAAATGTCTTCCTGATCCCTCTAGAGGCAATCGGGTAAACCCCTGGATCAACTTCCTATGTTGAATAGGCCTGTGTTCTTACCTGTTTGAAGTAGGATGTCACGACTGTTTGTTAGATGTGGTGCGGTTAGTTATCCTCTGGTGGAGGTGCGGTAGGTGCGGGGGTGAAAAGTGAGGGAGACTTTTGACACATTATTGGGGCCATTCACATTTATACAGCGATCAGTGCTATAAAAATGCACTGATTACTGTGTAAATGTCACTGCAGGGAAGGGGTTAACACTAGAGGGCGATCAAGGGGTTAATTGTGTGTTCCTTTGGACTGGGAACACACCATCGATCTCTTCTCACCTGACAGGACATGGATCTGTGTGTTTACACACACAGATCCACGATCCTGCTGCGTTAACGGGCAATCGCAGGTGCCCGACGGACATCGTGGCTGACGGACACACGCACCAGCTCCCGAGCGACATGTTGGGTGTGCGTGTGTGCATGCCCTCTAGTCGTCTGGAAGCCCAGGACGTCATATGACGCTCTCCCAGGATGGGAGATCCCTCCTGCAGATGTCATATGACTATGGGTGGGATGGGAAGTGGTTAAATAAAACCAAAAAAAATACGGATTCCCTCATCCACACAAGCAAGATGAAGGGAGGAATCCTCCCCGCTGTGCTATTGTATTCTGACAGTGGGGACTCATCTACTGTCAGAATACACTGATCAGCACTGTAGTGGATGAAAGTTTTCCAACAGTCTTATTTGACAAAAGTCGATCGTTAGATCAACTTCTATTATGCCTAAACGACCATAGATGGATCAAAATTCAGCCATTCCATGTTTAACCTGTGTGAGGGATTAGCTCGTGGGGATCACCTTTTCTGAAATCACAGTCTGTAAGCAGGCACTTTCTTTTAAGTCTGGCGGATGCCAGATTTTATTTATAAACGGTTTGCAGATTAAAATAAACAAAACAGTAAATTAAATCCTTGCCGTCCGGCGCTAAACTAAACAAACAGGATCTCCTCTCTATACAGTGTGGGGCTAGTCCCTGACACCCACAAAACATGCAGTAAAGCAAACCTTTTCAATCCAGCACTCAGCGCTCCCCTCACTCAGGTCCCTTCCTGAGTTTCAAGCCAGAGCCCTGTTGTGCTCTCTTCCTGGACATTTAAAGTCCAGCTGATTGTGGACTCCAGTGGACCCAAACATCCGGACCGGAATCCTAGCCAGGCCCAGAGGCTGTAAAACCCGGAATGGATTCCGGTTCAGTCTCTCATAATAGAACGTATGCGAGGTGAAATGTACCTATGATCATGTATCGCACCTCGCATACTGTCACACCTGCCTAATTTAATTCCAAAAATGGGCAGCTTAGGTTTAACTATTCTTAAAGTGGTTGTATAGGCGTTTTTTTTTAACTTTTACCTACAGGTAAGCCTATAATAAGGCTTATCTGTAGGTATAAAGAATATCTCCTAAACCTGTACGGTTTAGGAGATATTCCGCTCGCAATGCACCGCTGATTGCAGCGGCGCATGCGCAACAGGGATCCTCGGCTAAAGGGCCGGCAGCCGCCGGACCTTGCCGGATTGAAGTCTCCCGCGCGCACGTGCGGAAGTGACGACATCGCCGCTCCAGCCAATCACAGCGCTGGAGCGGCGATACCCGGATGACATCATACTCGGCGTGGACCAGGTAAATTCTCTTCACCTGGTTCCGAGGTAAGTATTTCATAATGAGCTAATATGCGGTGCATAATAGCTCATTATGGCTTTTGCCTTTCAGGTGGGAAAAAAATCATTGCGGGTATACAACCGCTTTAAAAATGCTCCCTGCCCCTTCTACATATCCTACTTACCCATTTTTAATCTGCTCCGGTCTGGTCTTGCAAGCCTATAGCTCCAGCTACCCAGTGTCAGTAGGCAACTGCTGTAGAGGAGAGGAGGGAGCGTCAACAATGGCTGAGCAGTGGAAGCCTATGTGTGACACCACAGCTCCCAGAATCCCCAGTCATTAAGCATTCCCTAAGCTGGAGCTGCAGGATCACACGACTGGATTGGAGAAGATTAAAAATAGGTAGTACATATTCTTTATATAGGTTAGGTAGGGGGAATTGGGGGTCAGTGGGAGCTACTGCTGCTGCAGGGGAAAGGAGAAAGTGCCAACAATGGCTGGGCAGTGGGAGCCTAGGGAGTTACACCACAGAGAAAAGGGTGGGGCTGGGAAACAACTGCTGGAGGGGAGAGGAGGGAGCTCCTACAATGGGTGGGCAGTGGGAGCCTATGGGAGACACCACGGCTCCCGTAATCTCCAGTCGTGAACGCTCTTTGAGCAGGAACTGCAGCATCACGTGACCAGAATGGAGCAGTTTAAAAATAGATAATGTAACAGGAGGGCCGTGGAATCCAGAAGCTCTTACAAAGTATGAGCCAGGAAATAATGGACATATCTTGGATTGCTTTAACATGGGTCTGTAATTCACAATATATTCTAGGAGATCTGGAAGAACTATTTACAGGTTGTCAACTCAACAGGTTAATTGAAAGAGTGACTCATTCAATGTGGGAACACAGACTGTTAGGTGTTAATGTCGTCTGCTACTGTAATGTAAATTAATTTTAGGATGGCTCCTAAGACCTTTTCATTGTGTGGTGCTAATTGATCCTGTATTGTGTGAAGGGCTATTGATGATAAATGTGTATTGCAAGTTAACAGACAGTTTAAAGGTCAGATGTCTGACTTATCAGCTGTAGTTAATTAGCTCATGTAAATTATGTCTACTAAAATAATGTGTATTGTATAGCAGGTGAGAGGACCCGGGATGTCTACCTTGAAAAGGTCATATCTCGGAGTCACCTTGTCTGGGTAAATGATTAGTTAATTAGCTCATGTTATTTTATGTTTTGGTTACCTCCTCTAACTGTATATGAGAGCCTGATTTTCTCATTAAAGGTCTATTCCTGTTGAACCTCAAACAGAGCTGTGTGTCTCGTTAATGGGCGAATTCTTATGGGTCATGTTCGCAGGATTGTGGAGTGTTGGTAGCTGCCTTGTGTTCGGGATTGAAATATCCTAAACGGCTTTAACCCCTGTCCCATTTGGGGTGACGTTACAGGTAAGTACACACATCATCTTTTATATAGGTTAACCCCCGTAAACACAATCGGAATTTCCGATGGATATAGTCCGACAGACTTTTTCAATCAGAAATTTCGACTGTGTGTATGCCCCATCGGAGTAATTCCGATGAATTCCATCGGAGTTTAGATAGAGAACATGTTCTCTTTTACTCCGATGGAATTCTGTCGGAATTCCGATGTGAGTTTGGCTGGGTAAAAGCCTGATCATGTGTATGGGGCTTTAGGTAGGAAAAAAGGGGGGCATTTGATTTAGGCTCACTTTACAGTGGGGATCGAAAGTTTGGGCACCCCAGGTAAAAATTTGTATTAATGTGCATAACGAAGCCGAGGAAAGATGGAAAAACCTCCAAAAGGCATCAAATTACAGATTATAATATGTCAAAAAAAGTTAGATTTTATTTCCATCATTTACACTTTCAAAATTACAGAAAACAAAAAAATGGTGTCTGCAAAAGTTTGGGCACCCTGCAGAGTTAATATCTTGTACTGCCCCCTTTGGCAAGTATCACAGCTTGTAAATGCTTTTTGTAGCCAGCCAAGAGTCTTTCAATTCTTGTTTGAGGTATCTTTGCCCATTCTTCCTTACAAAAGTCTTCCAGTTCTTTGAGATTTCTGGGCTGTCTGTCCCGCACTGCTCTTTTAAGGTCTATCCATAGATTTTCAATTATGTTGAGGTCAGGAGATTGTGAAGGCCATGGCAAAACCTTTAGTTTACACCTCTTGATGTAATCCCCTGTGGATTTTGAGGTGTGTTTAGAATTATCCATTTGTAGAAGCCATCCTCTCTTTAACTTCAGCTTTTTCACAGATGGCATCAAGTTACCATCCAAAATTTGCTGAAATTTTATTGAATCCATTTTTCCTTCTACTCGTAAAATGTTCCCTGTGCCACTGGCTGCAATACAACCCCAAAGCATTATTGATCCACCCCCATGCTTAACAGTTGGACAGAGGTTCTTTTCATTAAATTCTGTGCCCTTTATAACTAGTATCTGCTAGGTTCTTGACGAAGAGACTCATATGTAGTGTACTATATATATTATGTCTGATATGTCATATTGTTTTTTCCCTGTATGTTCTGTGAGCAATAAAAACTTTTCTGATTTAAAAAAAATAATAATTCTGTGCCCTTTCTTCTCAAAACGTACCTTTGCTCATTCCGGCCAAAAAATTATATTTTAACCTCATCGGTCCACAAAACTTGTTTCCAAAATGCATCAGGCTTGTCTATATGTTCATTTGCAAAGTTCAAACGCTGATTTTTGTGGTGAGGACGTAGAAGAGGTTTTCTTCTGATGACTCTTCCATGAAGACCATATTTGTACAAGTATCTCTTTATAGTGGAATAGTGTACCACAACTCCAGTGTCTGCCAGATCTTTCTGGAGGGATTGTGCAGTCAAACGTGGGTTTTGAATTGCTTTTCTCACAATCCTGCGAGCTGTTCTGTCTGATATTTTTCTTGGTCTTCCAGATCTTGCTTTAACTTCCACTGTTCCTGATGACTGCCATTTCTTAATTACATTCCGAACAGAGGATATTGACATCTGAAAACGCTTTGCTATCTTCTTATAGCCTTCTCCAGCTTTGTGAGCGTCAACTATTTTCAGTTTCAGTTTTCTAGACAACTGCTTAGAAGAACCCATGGTGCTGATTGTTGGGGCAAGGTCAGATGAGTTTGGGCATTTAAAACTTTTGAGATTGACATCACCTGGTCTTCCCAGACGATGATTGAGAACAATCCATGACACTGGCAGGTCTCAGCTTTGCAAAGGGGGCGGTGAATGCTATAAATTCTGCAGGGTGCCCAAACTTTTGCAGACGCCATTTTTTTGTTTTCTGTAATTTTGAAAGTGTAAATGATGGAAATAAAATTTTACTTTTTTTGACATATTATAAGAATGTCCAATTTGATGCCTTTTGGAGATTTTTCCATCTTTCCTTGGCTTCGTTATGCACATTAATACAAAATTTTTACCTGGGGTGCCCAAACTTTCGATCCCCACTGTAACTGAGAAAACCCCATGTGTTCCCATGAATCTCAGTATATGTTGCACTTTCAGTTAATAGTATTGGGGGGGGGCACAGACACAAAACGCATGTTTCACATCCTGGACTACATCATAGCGGTGAGAGTGAGGGGGTGCTCGGATGAAGGGGTATCCCTTACCTCATCCTCGTATGTGGACTGCGAGTCTTCACTGAACTCCTCTTCCCCACGAGGCTGCACAATCTTGGATTGGGCCTTGAGGCGGCGGGACTGTGTTTTAAAGATGTCCGGGATACTTCTGGAGCCAGAAAGGGGTGCGGAACGACGGGGGTGATTGCCGGAGTTGTGGCGGGTGAGTCTGCAAATTTTTCTGCTGTTTACCGTGCCGTATTTGCTAAAGGAGCCAAGGGTTTTGCGGAGATCTTCTAGTCTGCTGCAATCCGCTCTGCTTGCCAAGCCACGCCCCCAAGTGCTCATTTTTTTAAGCTTGTCTGAGAGTCCATAAAAAAGGGAGGGAGAGCTGAAGTTATAATCTGCATAGTTCAGTGAGGAGAGCTCTGAGAGCTGGTTGGAGGGACGAGACACACCCCCCTTCACAATGCACACAAGAACAAAGCTGAGACTATCAATCAGCTGGCGGTCCCAGGAGAACTTGTCAGAAGTGATTCATGCCGGTAGCAGGGGAACAAAGCAGCAGACAGAAATGACACTTAGGCCTTGTGTGGTGACCGGGGAGGGTGAGCCCCACGGCCACACACATGCGCTTGATGGTTAGCTACTTGGTTCTTGGGGCTAGGAGCCCAGGGTCAGGTGGTATTAACCCTTAGTGAGGGCCAGATGGTATTAACCCTATCTGTCACGTGACGCCACTGTAGTCTTGGAATACCCCGGGAAACTACAGCTCCGGGGGCCTCCGTATCCCTGCTAGTTAGGATGGTAATAACACAGTCCACAACAGGGGTTAAAACAACGAAGGCTTTACTGGCATGAAGGCAGGTGTCAAAATCTTCACAGCGTTTAAACAGTGTCACAAAGGTTCTGCAGACAGTCTCTAGAGGACCACACAGCTAATAATGCTTGAGCTTGGCTGCTCATATATATATACTCGGCTGCAAAAGCCGGATTTGTAATTCAGGGCCTATGCTTAACTAGGCTGAAAAATAGATGCACTTACTAAAGTGTCTGTAGACTTGAGGCTTTTCGCCGGAATAACGGATTGATCCGATAAATGAGCTGAAGTACTGGTTCTGTAATGTTTAGGGATACTCCACTCTTTGTTGTATTTTCTCCTGAACTGGAGACTTCTGGCCTGCACTTCTTCTCTGACTGTGTTGTGCTCTGCTCTGCCAGGAACTCTGTGTATTCTAGACTGGCTTAAACAGGAAGTACAATCCCTTATAAGGGCCTGTTCAGACTGAAGCCTATTGGTTGAGAGCTGTGGATCATAGAGACTGACCTGTAGTATAACACAACACAATAAGGTCTTGTCTAGCATTTAGTCCTCCCGACTCTAATACACTCTGACTGAACATGAGATGGTAATACACTCTGACTGAACATGAGATGGCTGGCTAAACCCCTTAAAGCTATACACACCTAATAAACGTATTATCAACCATAACAGTATAAATCACATCATAACTAGCTGAGTCCCTGCAGGGGATACCCCACAAGCCGAGGGCCTCAATCTGACAGGGCCTACAGCAAATACCTGCACTGGGACACCACAAACCCCACCACTAAACAGAAGTCGTCCTCGACGATTAAGGCACTGACGGATTGAGGAATGAGGTGACCTTGGGGCCACTAGAAGTCCTGAGGCATTTGTACACCAATGTCCGTTCCAGGTTCTTTGGGAAAAATAAACATATAAGAACAGGATCATATGATAAGTCCTGAGGCATTATACACATAAATGTCCCTTGCAGGCTTATTAGATAAAGTGAGATCATTATTTTGTGCAGGGTAAGTGGTTATCTGGGTCCCAGACAGAATACATATCTGTTAAACGTTATCACTCAGTTTTGAACAGTATATTATTGTTGGATTACACTTTTAAGACTGACCAGGTTTTGGATTGGGCTGCCGGAGGCTTTCTACCCAATGCCTTGGCTACTGGGGCCCTTAGGCTATTAGCTCTTCTCCCCAGAACACACTTTAATATCTGCTAGACATTTTTATTCTATGCCTGAAGTACACAATTAGACATTTCTTAGAGGATACCCTTTTCTTTTTGTAGTGCTTAAGTGAGGGATAGGAGACTTACTGGCCAGGTATGTTCCTATACACTAAATAAGGTAAGTAGGTAACTAGTGACATATTAGTTAGAAATGATGTATACTTGAGATGTATACTAACTGAGGTGTATGTAGTCTATCTACATATATTGTATGTATAATTAGTAGATTAATCCCTATATCTTGCTGGGGGATCTCCGAAATTAGATCTGGTGGATCTACGCAACACCATTTCTGAGTTTTCTGGAGCACTGTTTTCTCCTTGAACACTTGCTTCTTCTGGACTGACAGCTGCACCTTCATCTTGGACAATGGGGGCCTGTGATGGCTCTTGACTTATGGAGCTTTCTCCCACATTAGAAGGTTCTGATGGGACTGCAGCAGGTGAGCGGATGGCTGGAGTAAACTCTGGAGCTTCTGGTGCCAAGACTGAAGTGGATGGAATGGAACTGATTGGCACATGACCAAAGAAGACGTTTTGATCAGAAGGGAAGAGAGGATCATCTTCGAACATCAGGAGTGGCCTCTCAGGCTCAAATGGCTTGGTGGGCTGCACTTGTGCTGGCTGAACTGGAGGTGGAAGACTTGGTGGTGCAGAAAGAGGCACCAACACAGGCAGGTTCCCTTTGTGACACAGCTTGATCCGGTTTCGGTGGACAACTTGAGGTTCATATCCGGCTTTTTGAACTGAGTAGACATCAGAGTCCGGATAAGGGATGGAAATCACTGTGTATGGTTCAGTTTCCCAAAGGGAGTCCAACTTATGGGTTCTAGGATGCTTCTTCAGCCAGACTTTATCACCAACTTGCAATGGCTGGGCAGAGGCATGGCGGTTGTAGTCCTGTTGCTGCCTATAGTGTGCCTCGCCCATCTTTTTGTTGACTATCTCTCTCGCTTCCTGAATCCTTTTGTGATGTTCCGAGACCCACTCCGAAGAGGCTTGGGGGGAGTGGTTGAAAGGTGCTTGAAGTCCAAAGACCCTGTCTTTAGGCAGTTGACCGTGTCGGCCCATCATGAGGTAAAATGGAGTATAACCAGTGGAACAGTGGATGGTATTGTTGTAGATTTCCAACAATTCGGGCATTAGTTGAGGCCACTCTTCAGGTCGGGATACAGAAGCCGCTCTCAGCATGTGGATAAACACCTGGTTGATCCTCTCACAGAGTCCATTCCCTTGCGGATGATAGGCAGTGGTCCTGAGTTTCTTACAAGCATGGAACTGGCACAATTCTTGAAACAGTTGGGCCTCAAAGGCCGGACCTCGGTCGGACAAGGCAGTTTCAGGACATCCAAGTATCTGTACCCAATGGGTGTAGAACATCTGGGCTGTTGTCTTGGCTGTTAAGTCTTTGACTGGCACAACCACTACCCACTTGGAATAGTGATCCACCATGGTGAGAGCATATGAATACCCGGACCGGGTAGGTGACAGCTTAACATGATCCAAGGCGACCAATTGGTTGGGCCTCTCGCTCTGAATGGAATGGAGAGGTGCTCGCGCATTCTTGCGACCATTCTTGGTGATATTGCAGACTGCACACTCACTGCACCACTTTTCAACGTCGCTCCTCATTCCAATCCAGTAGAACCGGCGTCGGATGGTGGCTTCTGTTTTATGGACCCCAAAGTGTCCTGACTGGTTGTGGTAGGCATTCAATACCATGGCGGCATCTCTCCGAGGGATCAGAATTTGGTGTAGCCTTTCACCCGACACTGGGTCCAAGAAGTTCCTGTACACCATTCCTTTGTGCACAAATAGTCTTTTCCTCTGACGCCACAATCGCTTCAATTCGTAGTCATTCTGGCCCCGTCGCAACCGGGGAGGTACCCTCCTGGTCAATAAATACTCCTGCAGATCTCCCATAGTCTGACTTTCTTCCTGTAGGGTCCTCCAGGTATACAGGTCTTCCTGGATTGCTTTAGACCCAGATTCACTCCCCTCGCGGGTGACGACCACATCCTGATTCACGAATCTTTGATAGAAGGGAGGCATCTCCACATCTTCCCACTTGTCCTCCACTGGGGGATCTTCGCCAGGAGCCATGCGTGATAGCACATCCGCATTAATATTAGACTTGCCACTTCGGTACTTGATAGAGAAGTCATAGTTGGCCAGTCTGGAGGCCCATCTTTGCTCAAGGGCACCTAGTTTAGCGGTGTTCAGGTGAGCCAGGGGGTTGTTATCGGTGTAGACCGTGAATGAGGTGGCTGACAAATAGTCCTTAAATTTTTTGGTGACTGCCCACACGAGGACCAGGAGCTCTAACTTGAAGGAACTGTAGTTAGAATCATTCTTCTCAGCCCCTCGCAGATTCCGGCTGGCGTAAGCTATCACCCTCTCTTGTTTTCCCTGCATCTGGGACAACACTGCTCCGAGTCCTTCGAAGCTGGCATCTGTATACAGTCGGAAAGGCTGAGTATAATCCGGATAGGCCAGGATGGGAGGCTCTGTCAATAGATGTTTTAGAGCCTGGAAGGCCACCTCTTGCTCTTTGGCCCATTCCACAGGCAGCCTGCCATTATAGTTCCCTTTCGCCGTGCCTTGCAGGAGAGAAGTCAATGGCTCGGCAATTTGTGCAAAATGAGGAATAAAGCGGCGGTAATATCCTGCAAATCCTAAGAAGCTCCGAATATCCTTAACGGTGCGTGGGATAGGCCAATTCTTGACAACTTCGACTTTAGCTGGATCAGGTTGGACCCCTTCGGCACTGACGACGTGGCCCAGGTAATGTACTTGTGGCTTGAGTAGGTGGCACTTGGAGGGTTTGACTTTCAGACCATGCTGGATCAGTACTTGGAAGACGTCGGACAGGTGAGTCAAATGTTCCTGATAGGATTTGGAATACACAATCACGTCATCCAGGTAGAGTAGGACACTCTGGAAGTTGAGGTGTCCCAGACATCTCTCCATCAGCCGTTGAAAGGTAGCTGGGGCATTGCACAGCCCAAAGGGCATACTTTTGAATTCGAAAAGACCCATGGGGGTGACAAAGGCTGTTTTCTCCCTGTCTTCGACGGCCATGGGCACCTGCCAGTATCCGCTGGTCAGATCCAATGTAGAGAAGTAGGCCGCAGAACCCAGCGCGGTGAGTGACTCCTCAATCCGGGGGAGAGGGTATGCGTCTTTATGGGTGATGTCGTTCAATTTCCTGTAATCAACACAGAAACAGATGGTCCCATCCTTCTTCTTAACTAACACCATGGGTGCTGCCCAGGGACTCTGGCTCTCTTGTATTACATCTGCCTCCTTCATGTCGGTTAACAGTTTCTTGACGGTTTGGTACATGCCTGGTGCCACAGGCCGATGCCTTTCCTTGATGGGGGGTTTATCGCCGGTCAGGATTCGATGCTTAATCATGGAGGTTTTTCCAAAATCGGTTGGGTGTTTGCTGAAGGCACTCTGGCCCTCCTTCACCACCTCGATGACCCCTTCGACTTGTTCTGGTGGGGTGAGAGATCCTCCTATTTGCAGTTGGCGCCACCAAGGTTCTGGAGAGTTTTCGGTAGCCCCTGACACGGTTTGGGCACTCAGCTGTTGGGCCGCCTTTCGTGAAGAGAGTATGTCACTGGAGTCCAAGAAAACAAGTTGGGCCACTGGAGTGTACTTTGGTAGGGTGGTGGCTACGCCGGACAAATTAACTAGGCGGACTGGGACCCGTCCATTCACCACCGTCACTAGGCTCCTTGCAGCTCGGACCAAAGGAAAATCTTCAGATTGTATGGGCTCCAGTAAGGCCTGATAGTCCTGATTCCTTACACCAGGGCGCGCCCGACACCACAAAATTGTCTCTGTGTTCGGCTGCAGGGTCACGGGCCTCATGTCTTGGTTCCGAACTTTACCGATTTCTCCTCTCCGGTTCGCGAACTTCTGTTCTGCTTTCAGAATTTTGAGATGGTGTTGCGCAGTCCTCTGACCTGAGGAAGACATGTGGGGGAGAGAGGCATGCAAGGCATCCAAAATATCACTGAAGCAATGTCTCATTATATTCATCCCCAATATAAACTCTGTGGCCCCTAGTACCGTGACATTAGTGACAATTATACCTTGACCTCTAAGTGTGTGACCTCTCAGCTGAATAGTGGGCTCCCAGTACCCATGTCTGGGAATTGGTTTCCCGTCCCCTGCCAGGACACTAAAATCCATATCATCTGGTTCACACAATGAATCGACATTCCAGTACCTATAGAATAGGCCCTTAGAGATGGTAGACACCTGCGAGCCTGTATCAATCAGGGCCTGCAGTTGGACACCATCTATGGTAACATTTACATAGGGGCAGGATGCAATGTATAAGGACTGTCCTGAGTATATTGGCTCTTCTGCTGGACCTGTGATTCGTTTTCCTGAGGGCCGGTCCTCAACCTCAGGGGACGCCCGTTTAAAGCCCAGCATTGCATCTTCCAATGACCGGGTTTGTCACAGAAATCACAGTAAGGCCTACTAGAGGGTCCCGAGCGAGGCCCGCTAGAGCGGGGAGGAGGGGCAGGAGTAGGTCTCCTAGTCTCTGGAGGCTCTCTAAGTACCCGAGTGGTGTGATTAGCCAACTCCTTTACCACTTGGGTAAGCTGGGCAATATCTTGTCTAACCTCTTGAATCTCAGTAATTGTAGTGGAGGCCAGGGTGACAGCCACGGGTGCGGGGGCTGGTGGTAACAGTGGTGCAGGGCACGCCGCCGTACCCATGGGTTCCGTTTTAGGGTCAGGATGCTCCTCTGGGCTTGACCCCTGCTCTATAACTTGAAGGGCTAGGCGCTTAAAGGCAGAAAAAGACATATTGGGGTTCTGTACAGCTAACATCTTTAATTGCGCCTTGTCCCATTTATTTTGGACCCCTTCTATGAATCTATCCATCAATAGTTTGTTACCCTGGTCAGGGGTGATATTGTCCAGTTTCTGGACTGCCTCCAGGGCATTCTGCAAGGCTACTGCATATGCCCTTAGTGTTTCCCCCAGCTTTTGTCGCCTCTCGTACAGCCTGAGGCGGACCTCTGAGGGTGAGTGGGACTCAAATACCTGATGTAATCCCTCGAAGATCTACTGTAGTCTTCTCAGGAGTGGGCCAGGTACGGACTTCCTCACGTGCAGGTCCCTGCAACTGTCCCATGAGCAACAGCACCTGTTGGTTAGGGGGGAGAGAGTAGAGAGAGAAAATGCTTTGGAAGCTCTCCTGGAAATCATTGAGGGAAAAGGGATCCCCTCTGTAGTTAGGCAACACAGGCTTCCCCAGGTAGAATGGGGGGGCCCCACTGTCATGACGTCGTACTGGAGGTGATCCCGGAGGGGTAGCTTGTGCAGGAGCCGCAAGAGGATCTGGTATATCACCTGCATCTGGTGATCTTGGGGCTGACATGTTGCAGCCTTGTTTGAGTGCGCTGTCACTTTAAGAAACTTTGAGAGCGCTGTCTTTGAGAGCGCTGTCTTTGAGTGCGATGTCGTTGAGTGCGCTGTCTTTGAGTGCGACGTCTTTGAGTGCGCTGTCTTTTATTGCCGGACACGTTGCTATGGCTGCGCCTGGCAACTTCCTTTTTTTTTTGGTCCGGTCAGCAATTGTTTCCTCCGTGCAACACAGAGTGGATTCTCTAGTTCCGGCTTGCACACTGAAGAGGCGTCACCGCCGGGGCTTGACTGGGCGGAGCTGCGACCGCTCCCGCGCTCGGGAAATGCTGGAAACAATTTAACCCCTTCAGGTACAGACTTTCTCCACTTAATAATGGCAGCTAACAGTCTTTCCTTCACCTCCCCCACCACTTGTATATGCGCCTCGCTGAGTAAATTACTTTCAATGACACAGTTCAGATTCTGGGGGGGGGGGGACTTGCTTTAGTGGCTGAATGGTTAAGGCGTACACCCTTATCCTGTTCGTGACGCCAGAAAACGATGTGGTGACCGGGGAGGGTGAGCCCCACGGCCACACACATGCGCTTGATGGTTAGCTACTTGGTTCTTGGGGCTAGGAGCCCAGGGTCAGGTGGTATTAACCCTTAGTGAGGGCCAGATGGTATTAACCCTCTCTGTCACGTGACGCCACTGTAGTCTTGGAATACCCCGGGAAACTACAGCTCCGGGGGCCTCCGTATCCCCGCTAGTTAGGATGGTAATAACACAGTCCACAACAGGGGTTAAAACAACGAAGGCTTTACTGGCATGAAGGCAGGTGTCAAAATCTTCACAGCGTTTAAACAGTGTCACAAAGGTTCTGCAGACAGTCTCTAGAGGACCACACAGCTAATAATGCTTGAGCTTGGCTGCTCATATATATATACTCGGCTGCAAAAGCCGGATTTGTAATTCAGGGCCTATGCTTAACTAGGCTGAAAAATAGATGCACTTACTGAAGTGTCTGTAGACTTGAGGCTTTTCGCCGGAATAACGGATTGATCCGATAAATGAGCTGAAGTACTGGTTCTGTAATGTTTAGGGATACTCCACTCTTTGTTGTATTTTCTCCTGAACTGGAGACTTCTGGCCTGCACTTCTTCTCTGACTGTGTTGTGCTCTGCTCTGCCAGGAACTCTGTGTATTCTAGACTGGCTTAAACAGGAAGTACAATCCCTTATAAGGGCCTGTTCAGACTGAAGCCTATTGGTTGAGAGCTGTGGATCATAGAGACTGACCTGTAGTATAACACAACACAATAAGGTCTTGTCTAGCATTTAGTCCTCCCGACTCTAATACACTCTGACTGAACATGAGATGGTAATACACTCTGACTGAACATGAGATGGCTGGCTAAACCCCTTAAAGCTATACACACCTAATAAACGTATTATCAACCATAACAGTATAAATCACATCATAACTAGCTGAGTCCCTGCAGGGGATACCCCACAAGCCGAGGGCCTCAATCTGACAGGGCCTACAGCAAATACCTGCACTGGGACACCACACTTGTACACACGAGCAGACATGTCCGATAAAAACGGTCCGCGGTCCGTTTTCATCGGACATGTCTGCTGGGAGCTTTTGGTCTGATGTGTGTACACACCATCAGACCAAAATCCCAGTGGACAGAGAACGCGGTGACGTAGAAGACACCGATGTTCTCTAACACGCGAGTTCAATGCTTCCACGCATGCGTCGAATCAATTCGACGCATGTGCGGGATTTCGGGCCGCTGGTTATACGTCATAACCAGCGGACATGTCCGATGAGTCGTACTAACCATCGGACATGTCCGACGGACATCTTTCCAGCGGACAAGTTTCTTAGCATGCTAAGAAACTTTTGTCCGCTGGAAACCTGTCCGCTAGGCCGGAAAACTGTCCGCTAGGCCCTACACACGGTCAGACATGTCCGCGGAAACTGGTCCGCGGACCAGTTTCAGCGGACATGTTCGGTCGTGTGTACAAGGCCTTAGAGATTTTAATTGAGACAAGTACACACTATAGAGCAGTGGTTCTCAACCTGGGGGTCGGGACCCCTTCGGGGGTCAAATGATGATTTGCCAGGGGTCACCAAATCCTGGGCTGTTCCTGGAGCCCGTGGCCGCCCATTCAGTTCACAGCATGGCTGGGGGGCAGAGACTAGAGGTCAGCTGACTGGTGAGGAATGTAAAGTGGGAGGGGCTGGAGGAGACCCCATCTCCTAATTTTAGCATAGGTGACAGTGAAGCCAGAGACACAGTGAGTAACACTACCTGTGATTATAGATGCCATTAAAAGTCCCCACTACAGTTCTTGATCAAGGTCATCTGCTGATCTGAGAGCACCTAAGTTGGCTGATCAGAACTCCCCACCAGTACTGCCACTTACCCCAACTCCCCACCAGCACTGTCACTGATCCCATTCACCCACCAGCACTGTCACTCATCCCATTCCTCCCACCAGCATAGCCACTAATCCTATTCCCCCACCAGCACAGCCACTTATCCTATTCCCCCACCAGCACAGCCACTGATCCCATTCCCCCCACCAGCACAGCCACTGATCCCATTCCCCCCACCAGCACAGCCACTGATCCCATTCCCCCCACCAGCACAGCCACTGATCCCATTCCCCCCACCAGCACAGCCACTGATCCCATTCCCCCCCACCAGCACAGCCACTGATCCCATTCCCCCCACCAGCACAGCCACTGATCCCATTCCCCCCACCAGCACAGCCACTGATCCCATTCCCCCACCAGCACAGCCACTGATCCCATTCCCCCACCAGCCCACCAAGGAGCAAATAAAAATAGAGAATACATGGACAGGAGAAGAAAAGAGGTGGAGAAACAAAGAAAGAGGGAGAGAAAGAATAAGAGAAAGAACAAGAAATGCAGCTAGAGAGAGGGATGGGGGAAAAAAACAAGAAATTAGGATAGAGAGAGATAAAAGGGAAAGAAAGGAAAACAAAGAAAGAGTGGTACATCCTAAAATCTACCATAAGGGGTTTTAATACTGTATGAGTGGAAGGGACTCAAGGAGTGCTAAATGTCAGTGGGTTAGGGGTGCAAATTACTTGTCTTGGCTTGGGTGCTGACAACCCATGCTACGCAAATCATTTTACTGTTAAGGGTCCCCAAAACTTGGGAAATTTTACCAAGGGTCACGGCACTAGAAAGGTTGAGAACCACTGCTATAGAGGGATATGCTTTTTTCATACTTTATGTCTGAGGTTTACAACCACTTTAACCACTTGCCGCCCGCCAATGACATATTGACGTCGGCAAAGTGGTTGTAGAATCCTGACTGGACGTCATATGACGTCCTCAGGATTCTAAGCCGCTGCGCGCCCCCGGGGGCGCGCATCGCGGCGATCATTGTTGCGGGGTGTCAGTCTGACACCCCGCAACACCGATCTCGGTAAAGAGTCTCTCACGGAGACTCTTTACCACGTGATCAGCTGTGTCCAACCACGGCTGATCACGATGTAAACAGGAAGAGCCGTTGATGGCTCTTCCTCACTCGCGTCTGACAGACGCGAGTAGAGGAGAGCCGATCGGCGGCTCTCCTGACAGGGGGGGTTAGCGCTGATTGTTTATCAGCGCAGCCCCCCCTCGGATCGCCACACTGGACCACCAGGGAAGCCCACCCTGGACCAGGGAAGGGACAAAAAAAAAAAAAGTCTGGGCAAAAAAAAAAAAAGCATTAAAAAAAAAGATGCCAATCAGTGCCCACAAATGGGCACTGATTGGCAACATGGTAAATCAGTGCCGCCCCACAGTGTCCATCAGTACCACCCCACAGTGTCCATCAGTGCCACCCCACAGTGTCCATCAGTGCCACCCCACAGTGCCCATCCATGCCCAGTGCCCACCTATCAGTGCCCATCTGTGCCACCCATAAGTATCCATCAGTGCCACCCATAAGTGCCGCCAATGAGTGCCCATCTGTGCCGCATATGAGTGCCCAGTGCCGCCCATGAGTGCCCATCAGTGCCGCCCATCAGTGCCGCCCGTGTGTGCCCATCAGTGCCGCCTATGTGTGCCCATCAGTGCCGCCTATGTGTGCCCATCAGTGCCGCATACCAGCGCCGCCAATCAGTGCCACCTCATCTGTGCCCGTCAGTACTACCTCATCGATATCCATCAGTGCCATCTCATCGGTGCCCATCAGTGCCGCCATATCAGTGCCCGTAATTGAAAGAGAAAACTTACTTATTTACAAAAAAATTTACAGAAAAAAATAAAAAAGTAATTTTTTTTCAAAATTTTTAGTCTTTTTTTAGTTTTTGCACAAAAAAAAAAAAATCGCAGAGGTGATCAAATACCACCAAAAGAAAGCTCTATTTGTGGGGAAAAAAGGACGCCAATTTTTTTGGGTACAGTGTAGCATGACCACGCAATTGCCATTCAAAGTGCGACAGTGCTGAAAGCTGAAAATTGGCTTGGCGGGAAGGTGCGTAAGTGCCCTGTATGGAAGTGATTAATAAACCAAAAGGAAACAAACAGAAATAAGTTCATTATTTGGGTTTACATAAACTTTAAAAGAAATATGCTGCTTTTGATGTAGCCCATATTTTATTCCTTGAAGCAAGGTTCAGGCTCTGATATGGGTGTCAGTTGTGTAAATAAATATATGTAATGGGTGTAGCGGAGAGCGCTTTCTCAAAGCTCGTGAAATCAGATTTGTAAGTTAATGTGCTTTTCTAAATACTCAGGAAAAGAATGCCATTCCCACACACAGCGGACAGGCATGACCCCAAGGGCAGCAAACAGTACATCTTCTTTTCCTGTCTGTGTTACATATGCAGAATACAAAGAGGTCCTTGCTAGTCTCAGTGGGAAGGCTTTTCCTTGACAATGATTCCCTGCCAAGTATATTCATTCTTGATAAGGTTGCAACTTGCTCCGGAACAGCAGAGTCAGGTGTCCCCAGCTTGCTTTATATTTAGCTGGTATGCTGTGATCTGTTCCTCCAAACAGCAATGTGTTGGTGTGACCTCTAATTTTAGTGAAGCAGTGATAGAGAGAAAAGCCAGGTGTAACCGGTGTAATTCAGAGGTTTGGGAGGAAGGCAAATCTTATTGAATGAATGAAATATAAAATAGCAAAGCTTCTTCCTCTACAAAGTGTAATGGAAGCATGCTGTCCTCAGCTGACCTTACTACTCAAAAAATAGACTTCCAACATTTTTTTATTTAACACTAATTTGCACCTAAAAAAGGTGTTTGTATAGTTCAAACATTAATTTCAATTTTTAATAGAGTGAGGAAGTGTTAACCCCCCTGTCAGGTTTTTTTAAATATTATTTTGCTTTCTGCGTTCTTGAAGCGATTCATCTGCTTTTTTTGTCCAGGTGTTTTTTTGTCTGTGGTACAGAAACGTTATAGTTGTCAAAAGAACAGGATGTCAGGTGTAAACTTCCAGTGTGGACATCAGTGGTGGCCCGTCCATTAGGGGTGCACGGGGGCGCTGCCCCCCCCCCATATTCATGCGTCCGCCCCCTAATCTACATGCATGGCACTGGATGCATGGATTCCAATGTAGGAGAGGGTTGAAGCAAAGGCTCTAAAAGGGCTTCAAAAAAAGGGTGAGCTCGGGGAGCAGAATGTTTGCTATTATCACACTGATTCTCCTCCCTGCCAATCAGGAAGCAGGTCACGAGACCCATTTCCCAATTGGCCGAAAGGAGAAGCCATCCTTTTGGTCTATGAGGAGGAGGGAGGAGACGTACGGCCTAAGAGATGCATGGGAAGCCCGACCGACAGATGGAGTCGGCACAAGGAGGGGACTGAGGGGGGAAGCCGCCGCCTTACAGCACCAGGGTGAATGAGCTGATGACCGGGGGGGGGGGGGGGTGTCGGTATGGGGCGTGGTGTGGTCTGGAGCGACGGGGGGGGTCCGTGGTCAGGTCAAGTTTTTTGCACCCCCGACCGATGGAGCACCATCATGTGTACTGATAGCTAAGAGGGGATTTCTTCTCACTTTTGATACATTTCCTCTTACTTCTTCTTGTGTTTCCGCAACAGGAAGTACAGGAAAATCTCCCTGATGGGACACAAACAGCTAAAAACCTGAGGGGGGCTTAAACGAACTGAATAAATATTTGGCATCAATAGATTGTTGATCTCTATGGCCCCGTACACACGACCAAACATGTATGCTGAAACTGGTCCGCGGGCCAGTTTCAGCATACATGTTCGGTCGTGTGTAGGCGCGAGCGGGCCGAATTCCAGCAAACATTTGCCCGCCGGGCCTTTTCCCAGCGGGCAAATATTCCTGGACGTGTTTTAAAACCGTCCGCTGGAATCGTGCCCGCTCGGACATGTACGGTCGTCAGTACAGACCTACCGTACATGTCCGAGCGCCCGCCGTCCCTCGCATGCGTCGAATGACTTCGACGCATGCGTGGAAGCGTTTAAATGGCAGGCCCGCCCACGTCGCCGCGTCATCGCCGCGTCATCGTCGCGGCGACGCGGACACGCCCCGCGTAGTGTTTACGCGCGGACTTCTGTACGATGGTTAGTACAACCATCGTACAGAAGCCCTCTGGCAGGCATGTACGGTGAAAACGGTCCGACGGACCGGTTTCACCGTACATGTTTGCTCGTGAGTACCCGGCCTATGAGGTTTTTATTTCTGTCTGGGGGAACATTTGGGGAGATTTCTCTCTCTTCCTGTGACACTCAAAGTGGGGGTGTTGGCATCACCAGGACAGGAAGACACAGAGAGCAATAAAATCAGACAAGAAGTGAGGAGAAATATGCCAATAAGAACACCGATGGCAATAAAATCCTGGCAGACATTCTAATGTAGCCCTTAGGAAAATGGTCTTATAAGGGATGAGAGTTGATCAGATGGGCATTCTTGCAGGAAGGGATCAGGAATGTTATTGGGTGCATTGGAGTCCACTCAACCCTGGCTGAGCAGAAGGAGAGGGACAGAGGGCAACATTGGAAGCGAGAATGCAGGCTGTACCGTAAATGAAGAGAAGTACTGCGGACCAACATGTAAGAGAAAGCAGAGAAGCTGGTACCCAGTCAAACCCACAGCATTAGGGCAGCAGACATGTGGCTTATGTGGGCCACACTAGCCCCCAGGTAGGAGACTAGGAAGCCTGAGGGCAAAACTGGCACTCAAAAAAAAATACTGCCTGGCTTTGTGGCAGTTTTACCTACTGACTTGTAATTAGCTAAGGTCTAGTTAGTTGATTATAGCAAGGACCATACAGTATATCTAGCTGCGTCCCTCTTACTTGTATAATTGAATAAAAAAACACACATGCCCTAAAGCCCGTCATCCTGGCACTGTGACGGAAGTGCAAACAGAGCTGCGCATACAGCAATAAAAGTTTAAATAATCTCTTGACTCTTCTTTAAACCTAAAGGCCAACTCTAGCTGGTAGACCGCCACGTCCTCCTGTCCCTAGTCTTCTGGATGGTTGCTTGAGGAACAGAGTTCTTTTGTTCTCCTTACCTCTTCTGTGTACTGCACAGAGAAACGCTGACATTATGATGTAACTCAAGACTGAATTTATTTGAATCTGAGAAAAGGTAACAAAGGAGGGATTTGATCACCTTTGACCTACTTATATGATTGGCGCAGTGCTCCCCCTCCTGCAATGCCATGAAAAAACACCCTCTATCTGAACAAATAGGTAGATTCACAAAGAGTTAGGTCGGCTTATCTACAGATAAGCCGACCTAACTCTGAATCTAAGCCGACCTATGTTTAAGTGTATTCTCTAACAGAGATACACTTAAACATATCTAAGATAGGACGGCTTGCGCCGTCCTATCTTAGATTGCAATGTTTTGGCTTACCGCTAGGTGGCGCTTCCATTGCGGCCGGCGTAGATTATGTAAATGAGCATTTACGACGATTCCCGAACGAACGCGAGCCCGCCGCAGTCGATTAACGGAGTTTCCGTACTCGATAGGCCGCCTAAAGTTATTCCACCTATGAGGTGGAATAACAATGTTAAGTATGGCCGCCGTTCCCGCCGCAAGGTTCAAATTTTTTACGTCGTTTGCGCAAGTCGTCCGCGAATCGGGTTTTACGTCGTTTACGTACGCGTCTAAATCAATAGGCCCGTACGGCCTACTTAGCCGTAATGCGCACTGGGAAATGTAGTCGCCCGGCGCATGCGCAGTGTCAAAAAACGTCAAAAAACGTGAGGTCAAGCCTCATTTCCATACAACACGCCCCCAGTCATTTGAATTAGGCGCGCTTACGCCCGCTCGTTTTAGGCTACGCCGCCGAAAATTACCAGGTAAGTGGTTTGAGAATCACTAATAGCCTAACTAATTTACGGCGGTGTAGCCTAAAAAGACTAGGCTAGGCCGTCCTAAAGTTAGGCGCCCCTACGTGAATCTACCCAAAAGTGTTTAAATAAAACATGCCTACACTATTTTATTTTACTGGAATAATATATCTTTTTCAGACTTCTTTGAAAAACTGCTTTAAAAAAAAAAACATGCTGAAATAAATAAAATAAGTTAAACAGTATGTAAACCCAACATTTCATATTCCTGATATGTGCCTGCTGTACCATGTACTTGTATGAAAAAGTATCCTGCTCTCGTTGTATTGCTTCCTGTGGGTGTTCCTACCAGCCCCCTTGCTTTCATATTAAAAAACTGACCACATTAGACAGGAGAGCACACCTGTGGTCAGTTCTCTAGCTGTGCTGGGAACTCAGCCTGCTCTCCTCCAATGATCAGACCTGTCCTGACACAACCCCCCCCCCCCCTGCACAGCCTTTCACTGTGAAGCTCAGTGTGCTGCTGTTTCTCCTCCCCTAGTTCTTATGCAACTGAGAACAGAGGGAATGTGATCACCTATAAAGAAAGGGGGGTGGGGGAGTATTTATAATATCTATACAAACATGGTTTGCCTTTCAATTCTATTTTAAACTGGGTTGATTTACAAGTATTTACATGTAACCGTTCATTGATTTGTACAAAGTACACACTTGACAGCAGCCCGCTGACAGCTGCAGTTTGTGCAGGCAGCATTTACTACCGCCGGTAAGAATCTACTAATCTTGCTAATGGCTGCCCCTGGCTGCTGTTAAGCTGCTGTGTAAATGTAGCCTTAAGCTGGCCATAGATGGATAGAATTTCAAATTAAAAGTTCTTAGGGAAATTTGTACTAAAATTTGAATTTCGATCAAAATATGTGTTTGCCTTTAACAATTGGTCTTGGAATTAATGGACTATACCAAATGAAAACCACATACACTGCTAGAAATTTGTTCATTCAAGAAAAGTTTTCCATCCTCTTCCTTTAAATTGTCTCATCCCTGTGGTCGAAAACAAATATCGATTTGACCGCACTGATGATTAGAAGATCAAACAAACTTCCTTAGAACATTATTTTCCTAAGAATTTTCATGTATGGGCAGCATTAGTGCTGCTGGGACTGATAAGAAACATTGTACCAATTTTAATTTAACCGCTTCCTAATCGCGCCATAGCTGAAAGACAGTTACAGCATGGCTCCGACGTCCTCCCGAAACCACACCCTTGTGTGCCCCCTGGGGCACGCGTCTGGCACGCTCTGTGACTGCTGTTTTCTTCTAATAGTAAAGAGCCAAGCACAGCGGCCCTTTACTACGTGATCAGCTGTGTCCAAGCACAGCTGACCACAGTGTAAACAGAGTTGCTGGTTATCGGCTCTCCTTTCCCCATGCACTGTCACAGCATGAGGAGAAGAGAGTCGGTAACCGGCAATCCTGACAGGTGACATATACATAGATAATCAGGGCATGCCTCATCAGTGCAGCCCCATCAGTGCAAATCATTGCCGATCAGTGCCCATCATTGCTGCAAATTATTGCCCATCAGTGCCTCCTCATCAGTGCCGCCTATCAGTGCGCATTAGTACCGCCTATCAGTGCTTATTGATGCCACCTCATCAGTGCAGCCTATCAGTGTCCATCAGTGCACCCTAATCTGCGCACATCGGTGAAGGAGAAAAATTACTTATGTGCTGCCCCAATAGGGGCATAGAATATGAGATGCATAGCCTCAGTTAATATTAGCATTGTTATATAGATTAGAGTCTATATCAGTGATGGCGAACCTTGGCACCCCAGATGTTTTGAAACTACATTTCCCATAATGCTCATCTACACTGCAGAGTGCATGAGCATCATGGGAAATGTAGTTCCAAAACATCTGGGGTGCCAAGGTTCGCCATCACTGGTCTATATAGTGTGGTTTGCCTACTATTTTCTCATAGCTAAATCTATGTGTTATCCTATGCTGCCATCTAGTGGCCTTTGTTGCAATGCACATGTTTATGTGATTCTTTGAGTTACCACATATTTTCACTGTATGTATGCCCCTCCCTGCTTCCTGTGTGGAGTACTTCCTGTGTCATCTCTTCAGCCAGCAAGCCACATGTAGAAGGACACTCATGTACTCTGCCCAGGGTAGGAAAGGCATCATCTTTTGACCGCACAATACTATCACCATTCATCTGCTGTTCCTGTTATCTGCTGTAACCTCTGAAGTTTAAAGAATAAACACCTCTTTTGAATGAATCGGTATTGACGAGTTCAGCTGTCTGACAAGGATTGTCCGCAGTGAGTATATCTGCTTATACAGGCCAGGCATAGAGGTCTCAGCAAGGGATATATCGCTATCACAACAATTGGAGTCAGAACAGTCAAAAGATGCATAGAATTCTTACAGCCTGCTGGGTATATGTGTGTGCCTAATCTGCAATCAAGCTCAGTGCCAGCCGCCATCTTGTGTAAGCACATGGTCGCACAAGCTTACTGCGCTTCATGCGAATGTTGAAAGCTGTTTCTCTAATTGAACTGTGTTTCCCCACCTGTCTAAGCTGCTGTTCGTCTTCTTAAAGAGACAGTACCATTTTTTACAAAACCGTGAGAAATGTCTAGACAAGGCTCTGAACACTCTTTTACGGCTGAACCAACGCAGATTCATCATGCCTCTGAACCCGCAGACGTACAGGGAGCAGACTCTGCAGATATTGCTGAACAGAGTGTAAGACCCAAGCGTACAATAAAACCAATACAGAAACTCAGAGAAAACTACGAATACACTAGAGATAAGTTCTCCAGCAAGCTATCGGACTTCTGGGACAGAACTTCACACTGCATGTCAGTTTTGCCACACTTTAATGATCAACCAGCTGAACTAGGAGATTCTATAGTTCGCCTATCTGCTGCGTATGAACATTACCAACGGCTGTCTGCAAAATACACTGCTTTCTTGCAAGACTGTAATATAGAGGACTCTTCAGCAGAACTGACCAAGACTGATGCATTGAACCAACAAAGGGATCTCTTAGTGAAAAATGCTCAGTGTAAGGCAGAACTCCGCATTGCTCAACTGCAAGAGACCAGATCTCACAGATCAACATCAACCAAGCACACTGCACGTTCTTCTAGATCCTCTCGCTCCAGAAGTTCAACATTAAGCGACAAGCTAATAGAGGCCCGCGCTGATGCTGAATCCAAAAAAGCGCAAAGCTCCCTTGCTAAGAAAGAAGCAGAGATGAAGGCCCAAAGCAAAGCTCTTGAAGCAGAGATGGAAGCCCAAAGCAAAGCTCGCCAAGCAGAGATGGAAGCCCAGAGCAAAACTCGCCAAGCAGAAATGGAATCCCAAATAAAGATTCTGCAAATAGAGAAAGAGGAAGCAGGTGCGCTAGCAAGGCTGAAAGTCCTTGAACAAGCAATGGGTCAAAGTACTAATTCAGACTGTCTTATCCCAGCAGAACTGGAAGATCCAATTGATCGCACCAGTGATTATGTGCTAAAGCATAATGTTTACAAAGATACAGAGTCATCTCCTGTACCTCCTACTAACAACACTGTTCTGACTCTCAACTCAGGGACCTCCCAGCTCAAAATGCCTGAGTCTCCTCAAGTCCACAACGCCAGAGCATCTACGCAGCAAACCACATCAACTCCTGCCATCAACAAGGTGACTTCCAGCGACAAGCCGCAGCTCCAGCCACAGCCAGCAGAAGCCTTAAAGACTACACCAAAGTTAAGCGCTCATGCAACATCATTTCATCCTGGTAAACCTCACCTTTCTTCACCAGAGAACTTTCACACCCAAGGGGTTCCACAGATTACTTTGGCACCAAAGAGTGAGAGATCAGACTTGAATGACTTAGCCAGCTATATGGCACGCCGTGAGCTCATTATCACCAGCCTCTCAAGGTTTGATGACTGTCCAGAGAGCTACAGGGCCTGGAGATCAACCTTCAAGGCTGCTATTGCTAATTTCAACCTTAATAGCAAGGACGAACTTGATTTGCTCATAAGGTGGCTGGGGCCAGAATCTGCAAATCGTGTTAAAAGACTGAGGACAGTACATGTTGACCACCCAGATGCAGGTCTTGTTGCCACATGGGCAAGACTTGAGCAAGCCTATGGTAGCTCAGAAGCCATAGAAAGCGCTCTATTCAAGAGACTGCAAAACTTCCCAAAAATAGGGAACAAAGACTATCGCAAGCTCCAAGATCTAAGTGACCTCCTCATGGAGTTAGAGTTGGCAAAGACAGACCCACGTCTACCTGGTCTAAGCTTCCTGGACACTGCTCATGGTGTCAATCCAGTGGTGTCTAAACTGCCATACGGCCTGCAGGAGAGATGGGCGCAGCAGGGCTCAAGGTACAAAAGAGACTATAACGTATCCTTTCCTCCATTCTCATATTTTTGCAGGTTCATCAGTGAACAAGCCTGGATGAGAAATGATCCCAGCTTCAGCTTCAGTGAACCCAACTTGCCTGCTTCATCACCATCTCCAAGGTATGACAACACAGCAGCTAAACACAGAGACTTTCATAGAGCAATATCCGTTAAAAGGACAGACATCTCACCACCCGTATCCTCTCATGCATACCAGAGTGATTCGGGTGATAAAGATCCTAATCGTCAGTGCCCTATTCACAAGAAGCCTCACCCTCTTAAGAAATGCCGAGAGCTGAGAGCAAAGACTTTACAAGAGCGCAGGGAGATTCTCCAGAAACTTGGAGTATGTTACAGGTGCTGTGCTTCTTATAGTCATTTTGCCAAGGACTGTAAAGTTGTCATCAAGTGCACAGAATGCAGCAGCGAAAGACATGTGACAGCTATGCATCCTACTCCACTTACAGACAGCCCACAGCAGCTACCTACCTCCACCCCTCTCTCAAATCATGGCGGGGAGCAACGAAGCCACGCTCTAGCCCAGGAGAATGTTTCTTCTTCATGCACAGAAGTCTGTGGAGAAGGTTTAGATCACAAGTGCTGTGCCAAGATATGCCTTGTTAAGGTATACCCAGAGGGTCAACCTGAAAAAGCTGCCAGGATGTATGCCATAATAGATGAACAGAGCAACAGATCCCTGGTCAAGCCTAAATTCTTTGAGATCTTTGGCATTGAGGGTCATGCCACACCGTATACTCTCAGAACCTGTTCTGGTCGCGTAGAGACTTTCGGCAGAAGGGTCGATGGGTTCATGGTGTCTCATATCGAAGGGAAAGAGGGCATACTCCTACCAACATTAGTCGAGTGTGACCAGATACCAGACGAAAGAGAAGAGATTCCTACTCCAGGAGGTTGCATATCACCATCCTCACTTAAGGCACCTTGCTGATGAGATTCCCGCAATGGACATGAATGCTGAAATCTTAGTCTTGCTAGGAAGAGACATTCTTAGAGTACATAAGGTACGTGAGCAGTGTGATGGACCTGAGGATGCCCCTTATGCACAAAGACTTGATCTAGGCTGGGTAATAGTGGGCGATGTATGCTTGGATAGAATGTGTACATCATCTGAGATCCACTCCTTCAAAACTTACATGTTAGGAAATGGACGCGCATCCCACTTCAAAGAGTGCCCTCACCATTATGAAATAAAGGATAAGCCTCTTGACATCATCCAAGTACCTGATGCCACTCCTATCCTGTGTGATGACAACCTAGGTACCACAGTGTTTTGTACCACAAGTGACGACAACAAAATAGCCTTGTCAGTTGAAGACAGAGAGTTCATCAAAATAATGGACAAAGAATTCTTCAAGGATGAGTCTAACAGCTGGGTTGCACCATTGCCTCTTCGTGCTGCAAAGGTCAAACTGCCAAACAATCGGGAACAGGCTTTATCCAGATTCAACTCACTTCAACGAACATTAAAGAACAGGCCTGAAATGAAGGACCATTTCATTACCTTTATGAAGAGGATCTTTGACAATGAGCATGCTGAGCCAGCTCCACCTCTTCAAATACACGATGAGTGCTGGTACCTACCCTTCTTCGGAGTGTACCATCCACGTAAGCCAAAACAAATTAGGGTAGTGTTCGACTCCAGTGCCAAGCATCAGGGCGTATCCCTGAACGATATTCTTCTCACTGGTCCTAACCTTACCAACAACCTTGTAGGTGTACTCATGAGGTTCAGAAGAGAGCCAGTTGCCATAACTGCGGACATTGAACAAATGTTTCATTGCTTTATTGTACGAGAAGACCATAGGAACTTCCTAAGGTTTCTGTGGCACCGTGACAACAACATGAACAATGAGATGATTGAATACCGCATGAAGGTTCATGTTTTCGGAAATAGCCCCTCACCTGCCGTCGCAACATACGGTTTACGAAGGACTGCTCTTGACGGAGAACAGGAGTATGGTGCAGATGCTCGACATTTCGTCGAGAGAGATTTCTATGTGGACGATGGACTTAAATCTTTACCTACAGCGGAAGAAGCCATAGACCTGCTCCAAAGGACACAAGTTATGCTTTCTGAGGCTAACCTCAGACTACACAAGATTGCCTCAAACAGTGTTGCTGTTATGAAAGCCTTTCAACCTGGCGATCATGCCACAGGGTTTAAAGACTTAAATCTGGGGATGGACATGCCACCTGCGCAGAGAAGTCTGGGCCTACGGTGGGACTTATTAAAGGACAGCTTCGGCTTTCAAGTCAGCTCTGCAGACAAACCATTTACCAGGCGTGGAGTTCTGTCAGTGGTGAACAGCCTATACGATCCAATGGGATTTGTGGCTCCCATCACCATACAAGGTAAATCCATACTTAGACAGCTCTCAGAGACTATCAAAGATTGGGATGCCCCACTACCAATAGACAAACTTTCAAGGTGGGAGTCCTGGAAACAGTCGTTACATGCCTTAGATGGAATCCTTATACCACGCTGTTACACTCCGACTTCCCTTGCCACCAGTCGGAGGAAAGAGCTGCACATCTTCTCAGATGCATCTACTGAGGCCATAGCGGCTGTTGCCTACCTCAAGGTAAGGGATTCAGCTAATCTAACCCATGTAGGGTTTCTGTTTGGGAAGGCTAAGTTAGCACCCAAACCTGAACACACAATTCCTAGGCTTGAACTTTGTGGGACTGTGCTAGCTGTAGAGATTGCAGATTTCATACTGCGTGAGCTAGACATTCAGATAGATGACATCAAATTCTACACAGACAGCAAGGTTGTTCTGGGCTACATATACAACCAGACTAAACGTTTCTATGTCTATGTCAGCAACCGTGTAGAAAGAATAAGAAAATCATCTAAACCTGAACAATGGCATTATGTTCCATCTGAAATTAATCCTGCAGATCATGGCACCAGGCCAGTGTCTGCGAGTGCCTTCGTAAATTCTTCTTGGTTAACAGGTCCTGAATTCTTGTTGGCTGATCCAGAAGAAACCACGGCTGACGTCTTCAGTCTTCTATAACCCGACAAAGATTCAGAGGTTCGTCCTGAAGTTAAAACCCTTGTCACCAGAACTGAACAAAGATGTGCCTTGGGCTGTCAACGCTTTGAACGTTTCTCCAAGTGGACAAGGCTGGTACGCACCACCGCAAGGTTAGTTCATATTGCACACTGCTTTCACACAAAGCTCACAGATGCTCACTGTCAAGGTTGGCACATGTGCCAAAAGCTTCTTTCTGCAAAAGACATTGCTGAAGCTGAACTGATCATAATACGCAGTGTACAACAGGATGTCTTTGGCTCAGAAATCAGACGTATCCGTGACAAGGGGGACATTCCAAAAAACAGTCCAATTGCTAACCTGAACCCATTCATTGACAATGATGGCACGTTAAGGGTTGGCGGACGCCTAAACAAGGCTAAGTTCAGTGAGCAAGAACAGAATCCTCTCATTATACCTGCTCGCCATCACATCACCACTTTGCTCATACGGCACTACCATGAAAGGGTGAAACACCAAGGTAGACACTTCACAGAGGGAGCCATAAGAGTTGCAGGCCTTTGGATTATAGGGACTGTAAAGACTTTCATCAGACCTATCACGGAACTCATTTTGCTCTTGCCATTTGGAGACTGAACTTACTTGGGTATGCTGTTGGATCCTACCTGTGACTTCGAGAAGGAAGTATCTGGAACTTTAGTTGTCACAACTTGAAGCCTTATATTATAGTTGTTGTATTATATGCATGTTCTCCATTATGTCTTTCAGGTTTTCAAGACATGAAGCAAATTGCGCTGTTGTTTATTTGCATAACTACCGTTGTATTATGTAAATAGTGGCATTATCATGCCAGACGGGGAGTGTGCTGCCCCAATAGGGGCATAGAATATGAGATGCATAGCCTCAGTTAATATTAGCATTGTTATATAGATTAGAGTCTATATAGTGTGGTTTGCCTACTATTTTCTCATAGCTAAATCTATGTGTTATCCTATGCTGCCATCTAGTGGCCTTTGTTGCAATGCACATGTTTATGTGATTCTTTGAGTTACCACATATTTTCACTGTATGTATGCCCCTCCCTGCTTCCTGTGTGGAGTACTTCCTGTGTCATCTCTTCAGCCAGCAAGCCACATGTAGAAGGACACTCATGTACTCTGCCCAGGGTAGGAAAGGCATCATCTTTTGACCGCACAATACTATCACCATTCATCTGCTGTTCCTGTTATCTGCTGTAACCTCTGAAGTTTAACGAATAAACACCTCTTTTGAATGAATCGGTATTGACGAGTTCAGCTGTCTGACAAGGATTGTCCGCAGTGAGTATATCTGCTTATACAGGCCAGGCATAGAGGTCTCAGCAAGGGATATATCGCTATCACAACAATCGGAGTCAGAACAACTTATTTGCAAAATTGTATAACAGAAACAAAAAAAAGTGTTTGTAAACTCTTGAAACCCCCCCCCCCCCCCCAAAAAAAAACCTGTAAGACAAAGGCATAATCAGCTAGTACTAGCAGATTATGAAATACTTACCTTAGAATGAAGCCCTCCAGTGGCACCCACACATCGCTAAAATGGCCGACATCTTCCCTGAAGATTCTTCCGGGTTCGCAGGCTCTGGCGCTGTGAGTGGTCGGGGCTGTGCATGCGCGCGGAAGCCGCAGGTCACGACACAGGGCATAGGCAGCCATTCCTTCAGTGGATTTCACTGGCTGCATATATAGTAAATATCTCCTAAACGATGCATGTTTAGGAGATATTTACACTACTTATAGGTAAGCCTTATTATAGCCTTACCTAGAGGGAAAATTCAGTAGCAGAGTTTACTTCCTCTTTAACCACTTAAGGACCGGACCAATATGCTGCTAAATGACCCAAGGGGTTTTTACAATTCGGCACTGCGTCGCTTTAACAGACAATTGTGCGGTCGTGCGACGTGGCTCCCAAACAAAATTGGCGTCCTTTTTTCCCCACAAATAGAGCTTTCTTTTGGTGGTATTTGATCACCTCTGCGGTTTTTAGTTTTTGCGCTATAAACAAAAATAGAGCGACAATTTGGAAAAAAATGCAATATTTTTTACTTTTTGCTATAATAAATATCCCCCAAAAACATATATAAAAAAAAAAATTTCCCCAGTTTAGGCCGATACGTATTCTTCTACCTATTTTTGGTAAAAAAAAATCGCAATAAGCGTTTATCGATTGGTTTGCGCAAAATGTATAGCGTTTACAAAATAGGGGATAGTTTTATTGCATTTTTATTAATTTTATTTTTTTTACTACTAATGGCGGCGATCAGCGTTTTTTTTCGTGACTGCGACATTATGGCGGACACTTCAGGACAATTTTGACACATTTTTGGGACTATTGTCATTTTCACAGCAAAAAATGCATTTAAATTGCATTGTTTATTGTGAAAATGACAGTTGCAGTTTGGGAGTTAACCACAGGGGGCGCTGTAGGAGTTAGGGTTCACCTAGTGTGTGTTTACAACTGTAGGGTGGTGTGGCTGTAGGATTGACGTCATCAATCGAGTCTCCCTATAAAAGGGATCACTCGATCGATGCAGCCGCCACAGTGAAGCTGCTGGGAAGCCGTGTTTACATACGGCTCTCCCCGTTCTTCAGCTCCGGGGAGCGATCGCGACGGAGCGGCTATAAACGAATAGCCGCGCCGTCGTCCCGGATCGCTCCCCGCGGGAATCCGACCGCCGCTTGTAGCGGAGGGGGTCCCGACCGGACCCCCGACCCACGTCTAGGCAGGGACGTACAGGTACGCCAATGTGCCTGTACGTGCCATTCTGCCGACGTATATGTACATGCGGCGGTCTGGAAGCGGTTAAAGGAAGGTCACTTCCAAACATAAGAGAAAAAGAGTTTATCTTTTCAGTAAATATTAAATTGAGAAGCGCTAATCCAAGGTAAAGTGGATGTAAACCCAAAAAATTTACATATCTAGCTTGGACATGTTTATCATATGTTATGTTAAGTTTATCATAATATGAGGTGATCCACAAGTCATTGTATATTACCAGGATGTGTTATGTGGGGGAGGGGTGGATTTCTCACTTTTTATACTGTGGATCACCTCATATTATGATAAACATAACATAACATATGATAAACATGTCCAAGCTAGATATGTAAATAACCTGTCACTCAAAGCAAGGAGAGAGGCTTTCGGACTTTTAATTTAGACAGGGTTTTATCTGGAAGTCTGTTAATTTTCACTGAACAATAAAAGAGGATTGCTCAGAGCTGGATTAACTCTGTGTGGCAAGACTTGGCACAGATGATAGGAAATCTTATTCTCTACATTGTGACATCAAAAAAATAAATACATTTTTTAGGGTTTACATCCACTTTAAACTTATGTTCTTTGTTGACATACATAGAACAACACCAACACCAAGATAAAAGAGCCACAACACATCATTTCGGCATCAAAACTATACTGTAGTAAAAATTTTAGATGTGATTACTCAAAAATTCATGACCAATTTTCATCTTATTTTTTCTAAAACACTTCAAAGCCTACTTTTAATTGAGTGTGTGCTCAATGCTGTGACCAACAATAAACTAGCCACTGCTGAAAGACATGGTACAGATGATTTTACTTCACTTTTTTGTTTCTCTGTTAAATTCTGCTGCATAAAAAGCAGAATAGTTATTATAAGTCTCCTGACACATAGCTGCTATCAGGGCCGGCCTTTGAGGTGTGCGAGCTGTGCGGCTGCCCAGGGCGCCATGGGCAACAGGGGCGCCGTGCAGCCAACGCAGCTCGCAAAATGTGAGTCGCAGCAGGGCCGGGCGGTCGGCGCTACCACTAGGCGGATTAGGAAGGCAGCCTCCTAGGGCACACTGCCACCTAAGGGCTCCGCTGACTCTTGCCTCACCTCTTCCTCCTCATTGTCACTCCCCAGGCTCCCGGCAGAGGATAGAGGGGCCCCGGACAGCCTCTTTGTGTATGTTTAGGTGACAAGGGGTGAAGATGGGGGGGGGGCTGCCACAGGATTAGCTTGCAAGGGTGCCTGAACACCTAAGGCCAGCCCTGGCTGCTATGTGTGCCAGTAAAGCCTCGTACACACGTGCCAGAATCTCGTCAGGAAAAAAACGTTGTTTTTCCTGACGAGAATCTTGGCAAGAATCTCTTGCTGCCCGAGTGTACAGACACTCCTTTCAAAAGAACCACTTTTGAAAGGCAAGAACGTGGTGACGTCATTGCGTATGACAAGCATGCGCTCGTCACATTCCATGCCATCGCCGCCATCTTGCTTCACCCTACCTATGCTGTGGTAGCTACCGCGCATGCGTCAAAGTATACAGACGCTCGGGTTTCTCATCGGGAAACAGGCCGACAAGAATCCCGAGCAGGATCTCTATTTTTCTCGTCGAGATTCCCGGCAGTTTTCCTGACGAAAAACCATACACACACACACGGTTTTCTCTGCAGAAAGCTCTCCCGGCAGCTTTCTTGCCGAGAAAAACGTGCGTGTGTACGAGGCTTTAGTCTACCATTCACAAAACTGGAACTGCCAGCATGCTTATGCTGAGAATGTGATGTATGGCTCATTGTGAATTCATTTTTAAACCCAAAGAAGTCAGTAACACAGTTCAACAACAGCCCTGCCATGGGACTGTGCAGGGAGGGCTTCCCAGTCACCTTCTGTTGACATTAGTCCCCCATAATCCCCTGCATCTTCAATCAAATGACTAAAGCTTCAGCACAGGTCAAGTGACCAAGCACCAACATACACTATATTACCATAAGTATTGGGACACCTGCCTTTACACGCATATGAACTTGAATGGCATCCCAGTCTTATGCCCTGTACACACGATCGGATTTTCCGTCAAAAAAAGTTGGATGTGAACTTTTGGTCGAAAATTCCGATCGTGTGTATGCTCCATCCAACATTTTCTGTCAGAATTTCCACCAGCAAAAGACTGAGAGCAGGTTCTCTATTTTTCCGACGGAAAAACTTCCTATCGTCTGTATGCAAATCCGACGCGCAAAAAAAAACACGCATGCTCAGAATCAAGCAGAAGAGCCGAATTGCCTATTGAACTTCATTGATCTCGGCTCATCATACATGTTGTACATCACCGGGTTCTTGACGATTGGAATTTCAGACAAGATTTGTGTGACCTTGTGTATGCACCACAAGTTTGAGCCAACATTCCTTCAGAAAAAATCCACAGTTTTCTTGTCGGAATTTCCGATCATGTGTATGGGGCATTAGTCCGTAGGGTTCAATATTGAAATGGCCCACCCTTTGCAGCTATAACAGCTTCAACTCTTCTGGGAAGGCTGTCCACGAGGTTTAGGAGTGTGTATGGGAATGTTTGACCATTCTTCCAAAAGTGCATTTGTGAGGTCAGGCACTGATGTTGGAGAAAAGGCCTGGCACGCAGTCTGCACTCTAATTCATCCCAAAGGTGTTCTATCTGACTGAGGTCAGGACTCTGTTGTGCAGGCCAGTCAAGTTCCTCCACCCCAAACTCGCTCATCCATGTCTTTATGGACCTTGCTTTGTGCACTGGTTCAAATCATTTGGTAGAGGGGAGATTATGTTGTGTGTTTTTTTTCAGGGGTTGAGCTTGGCCCTTTAGTTCCAGTGAAGGGAACGCTTAAGGTGTCAGCATACCAAGACATTTTGGACAATTTCAAGCTCCTAACTTTGTGGCAACAGTTTGGAGTTGGCCCTTCCTGTTCCAACATGACTGCGCACCAGTACACAAAGCAAGGTCCATAAAGACATGAATGAGCAAGTTTGGGGTAAAGGAACATGACTGGCCAGCACAGAGTCCTGACCCCAGCCCGATAGAACATCTTTGGGATGAATTAGAGCGGAGACTGCGAGCCAGGCCTTCTTGTCCATCATCAGTGCCTGAGCTCACAAATGTGCTTCTGGAAGAATGGTCAAACATTCCCATAGACACACTCCTAAACCTTGTGGACAGCCTTCCCAGAAGAGTTGACGCTGTTATAGCTGCAAAGGGTGGGCCAACTCAATTATTGAACACTACGGACTAGGGTGACCACATTTCCAAGCTACCATTCAGGGACATCTCCCCTTCCCAAAAATAAGCTTGTGCTGTAAGGAATCACAACACAGTAATTGGACACGAGGCGGGATTTATGATTTCTCCAATCACAAGCAGGGGGTGGGATTGTATTCCTCCAAGCATTCCCGGCCAGGACAAGTACTGCCAGTGAGTAAAGCAGTGATGAGGCGGCCTTTTTTGGGGGCATCAGATTGGCCCTGGGGGGGTGGCTGTGTCAGTTTCATTCCGGGACACTGTATTGTCCTGGAAAGAAGGTGCCTGGGACAGACCTGCAAAATGCGAGACTGTCCCGGGCAATCCGGGACACGTGGTCACCCTGCTACGGACTAAGACTGGGATGCCATAAAGTTCATGTGCATGTAAAGGCAGGCGTCCCAATACTTTTGGTAATATAGTGTATGTTGGGTTGCCATTGTTATGTCATACAGGCTGAATAATAAAATACATGTGTCTTCATTTCTTACTACAGATTCTTATTAAAGTAGCCATAAAAAGGCAGCTTCTTTTGTTGCAGTAAAGATAAAATGTTTGTCAGAATCCTTTGTACTACAGTGCAAACAATCCTCTGTAAATCTGGTGACATCTGATTAGAGAATGCTGTGACTCATACAAAAAGGGCACCTATCCTTCATTCCCCATCTGTTTTTCCATCAATTTCAATCCAGGAAAAGAGCTGTGAAGTCTCACGCCTTGTTAGTAGGAATTGTGTCAGCTATCCACATCAGCATTGACCTTGCCATTGGTAGACCTCAGCAGAAGTATGAATAAAGATATTTTAATTCATTGAGTTAAAATTGTGTTTGAATTAAAGGGGTGGATTGCACGTGCCGCAAGAACTCTAATGGGGAATCCTGTAAATCCACATCTAAAATATTTTTTATCTGGGCCCTGATATCCTGCCAGAAGGGCCGGAGCCTCGGGCACTCCCACCAGATATGTAGGAAAGTGCCTCGAAGCCCACAGCCCTACCAACAGGCAGCAGAAGCTGTCGGATATATCCTAGCTAGAGTCGTTGAAACCGTGTACCAGCAGGTCAGCAGCTTAAAGCTATTTTCTTGCATCTTGGTATCCACCGAGCTCTTGTGAGTGAGAAGATATAGATGACCCAGCCGAGTCCCCGTAAATACATGCTGCAGGTCCCTCTTCCATTCCCGTATGTAAATTGGTTTACCCTGGGACTCCGCAGACTGCAACATTCCTTATAGCACAGAGATAGAGTGAGGAATGGGGTCCGTAGATTTTCATAGCCTTTCAAACGGGGTCAGGGAAGATGGGGGTCGGACAGGATGAGGAAAACTGCGGATAAAGTGAAGTAACTGTCTATTGCGCCATTTGTCCATCGGGAAGCGACCGAATTGGGAGCGGAACCAGTCCAAAGTGACCAGGCCTTGCTCTTGTACGAACCTCCCACATCGCGTCTCCCTGTCTCATGTCCAAGTGCGGAAGTAGGAGAGGTGTTCCCCCGGTCTGAACCAGGGGAAGCCCCCAAGAGGCGCAAGCGGGGACACAGGCTGTGAAAGCAGTCCCCGAGCGTTTAGCATATCCCATAGCTTCTACACATGGACAGGGAGCGGCGACACAAAATCCGAAAGGCCTCAGCTGTCCCGGGAGAGTCATGGAGCATGAGACAAATTACGTCCGGCCAAGAATTTCTCAAGAGGCACCCAAGATTGAGTCGTAGTGTGATGCTGCCAGTCCAGAATCCTCTGCAGGGCGACCGCCTCATAGTACCTTCGTATGGAAGGGACCCCCAGCCCCCCAAACTTCTTAGGACGTTGCAGTGTGCGGAGGGCCAAACGGGGTGCATGACCCTGCCAGATACATTTTAGGAACAGGCTGTTGAAGGCTGACAAAAGAGAGGGTAGTGCTATAGGTACCATCTGAAGGTAGAAAAGAATTCTCGGCAGAACTTTCATTTTCAGGATACTGACTCTACCCATCCATGAGAAGGTAGTGCAGTCCCATTGAGAAAGGTCAGTTTTAATCTTGTTGAGTAGAGGGGCAAAGTTGCACGTGTATAGTTGTGAAAATTTAGCTGGGAGTGTTAGATTTTGAAATTATGGTGCACGTGCACGTAGGGACGCGCGCGCGCGCGCTCGTAGGTGGGGAGGCGAGAAACATCCATGGGATTGCACGGCGGGGAGGACGGACCGCCGAGGTGAAGGAAGGGAGGAGACAGCAGCTTCCAGCCAGACACGCCGTGTGCCGAGAGCCGTACAAACAGGCTCCATCGTATCGCAGCATCAGAGGGTGAAACCTAAGGACACACGCGGCCCCCCCTCACAGGTTATACAGTCTGCGAGGAGCGGATGGAGAAGCAGGAAAGGAGACACGCGCCGCTGCGCTGCTGAGCATACACAACCACCCTCATCACCCTCATCTCCGGTAACATACAGGCTTCAGATAGAAGCACTGAGGTAAGGTAGGGGCTGGGGAAACCCCTGATGGGAGATGTAAAGGAAGTTCTATGCTTACTGCCAAGCGGGTAAGGAGAGATGGTTGAAAGATCAGATAAGGGCTATATATAATACTCTCATATAAATCAAAGAAGTGGATATCCTAAGAGGTGATGAGAACTGATGTTAAAGCTTAAGTATGCATACAGCAAATTGTGAACAGACAGGACTGTATTCTGACTGTATAAAAGAACATCCCAGCAGCATATAGTACTGTTAAGCACTGCATATGGGGTATGTTATGTTATGAGTTCGTTCATAGTTACGAGGCTAGAAGGGGTTAAAAAAGCAACCCCCCAATTGAACAAGTTATCTGAATTAAAAAGATTCAACACTCTGTACATTGTACCCTGAAAACCTGTGCAATACGCCGCGCCATGAAATCTAATGGTCTGGCACTTAAAGTAGTCCTCGGAAAAATCTGAACTCTGAACTTAGAACATTGAAAATTCATGTAACACTCCTTGAATGGGTACGATAACTCACTGAGGGGTAAATTTTGACCGTAAAAGACGGTAGGGGAGAATAAGCCCCTCCTGACATTTGGCATACAGTTTTTTTTTTTTTTTTTTTTTTTTTTGTTAAGCTTAGTAAAGCACGGCAGGAGGATCAGGAGGACCAGGAAGAGAGTCTGACCATGGATAGGGGGCAAAAAAAAAAAAAAGGGGTTAAAGTATAAACCCCTAAACTAAATAAGGTCTTGCATTTTGTAAGGATACACCCCCCCCCCCCGGCATAAGGCATAAAGTAGCCAACATAGTCCATGTAAAAAATCCCCTCTAAACCTGGAACCCTGAAACCGGCCCAGCAGGCCCTGTGGCCCTCCATTTTGGTGCCTATCTCCCCTCTTTGGCCACCCTCTATGTCTGTTTTCTCTTTTTTCTTGTTTTATATACAAGTAATATCCTAGTGATTGGTCAAGGAAATCTACCCTCACGACCGCAGGGACATGTATAGAAGCATTTAACACACGAGGTGTGACAGCCTTATTGGCGCTCAATGGCTTACTTAAAGCACCACAAGACTCAGGATCATCGCTAATTAGGTGTCAGTTCCTTCTGCCTGTAACCTGACCCTGGGTTTATGACTGCGCTCTGACCCATACTTTTGACTCTACCGGTTCACGGAACTCTGTGGATGACTCTGGTATGTGACTTGACGCTCACTGAGAGCAAATTTTGATTGGGTTGGATTGGGTTAAACGAGCATTTTTGCTCTGGCCTTCACTCTCCCTTTCTCATCTTATTATTTCTCTCTCACCTTTTATGTCCATTCCTTTCGGTCTTCTCTCCCTTTTGCCTGGGTTTTTTTTTTTTTTTTTTTTTTTTTGGTGTTTGCTCTATTTTGTGATGGGGATCTCAGATATCGGTCAAATAAACCTTCTGAGCCGAGACTAAGATATATTAAGCAATTTTCCCTCAGGGGGAGTGAATGAGAGAGAAAACCAAAGAAAATTCAAATTTGAAGGGGGATAAGACCCGGTCATACTGGGTAGAGTACCAGACATTGGATTCCTTATTAACGCGTCGGGAATAGGAAGCCAAGCTGGGGAAGAGAATTAGAAGGAAGGAGACTAGGATGAGCAGAATGACGAGTAGATCAACAAGGGGGGGACCCCCAACAACTCCAAGTAATACAACAGCAACAAGTTCAATAAGACCATTTGTGACAAGAGGAGAAAGCCCGCGAGTCACTGAGGCCCAGGGGGTAACAAAGCAACAACAAGCAAACAAAGTCAAAAAAGCTGAAAATAAGAAACCCCAGAGTGATAACCCCAGAGAAACATCTATAGAATCAAGAGAGGAGGGGCCTACAGGAAGCAGACTGGAGAGTAGCAGAAGGGATGAACGAAGCGCAGACACTCAGTCCCCCTCAAAGGGAGAAATGGCAGAGATGTTGTTAAGGCTGGAAAACGTGATAAAAGGAGAAATACAGAATCTACGGACAGATTTTGTCCACATGCTCTCTAGAATTGAAACAGCAGAAGAACAAATAGAGAAACAGGAACAGGAATCAAGCGCACTAAAAGCCCAGATGGATCAGATTCAATTACAACAGAGGCATATTCTCTACAAATTGGAGGACCAGGAAAATAGAAGTCGGAGACAAAACTTAAGGATAAGATTCATACCAGAGAATAGGGACGAGGACCTCAGGCCAATAGCTCAGAAGTTATTCAACCCAATACTGGAAAGAACAATAGATAACCCAATTGGAATCGAAAGGGTCCATCGAGTGGGAAACCCGAAAAGAGCGACCCCCGAGCGAACAAGAGATGTCATAATAAGGTTCAGATTTTATGAAGATAAAGAAGCAATTTGGAAGAAATTGAGGGGACAACCCCCGATAGTGTTTGAAGGGACGGAGTTGCAGATATTCACAGATGTGGCCCCAGAAACCCTGGCAAGGAGATGGTTGTTAAAACCACTCCTAAAGCAGATGATAGACTCGAACATTAAATATTACTGGGGGTTCCCTGCCTGCCTAAATGGAACAAGGGAAGGGAGGTCTGCGACACTAAGATTTCCCGAGGACTTAAGGGAATTTTGTAGGAAATTAGATATCCAGGTCCCTGACCTACCAGGTTGGGAGTAGGGGGGGGGCGGGGACGAGAGGGTGAGGGGGGAGAGTGGAAACTCCCGCCCTGCCCACTCTACCCTGTTCTCCCTAGTTGCCCCTTCTCTCTTTTTTTTTTTTTTTTTTTGCCATTACCTCATATGCTCTTTTCTATCCCGGATTCGGGCTCTCCGCTGACCTCGGACTGGGGCTTAGTCCCCGTCCCCCCCCTCTCCGGCTGGAAAACCGGGAGAGGGGGGAGGCAATCTCAGACCCCCACCCAGAGCGATCTGGACCAGGGCTTGGAAGATGGCCCAGAGGCCTTTAATAGGCCAAATAGGGGGGGGAGGGAGGGAGGGGGGAGGGGATGGGAGGGAGGGGGGGATGGGTTGGAGGGGGAGACGAGAGGGAGGGAGGGATGGGTTGGAAGGGGAGAGGACGGGAGGGTGGGGGAGGGGACGGGGGGGGCGGGAGGGAGGGGAGGGATGGGATTGAGGGAGGGAAGAAACCCTATCTCACCAAAACAATCAGAAGAGAACATAATCCGAAGAAAGGAAAACAAAGATGACAGTGATTAAATGTCTGTCCTATAACGTCAAAGGCCTTAATAGTCCTACTAAGAGACATAAGATATTAAAGGAGTTGAAAAGGCTTAGGACAGACATTGCCTTCTTACAAGAAACCCACCTTACATTGGGGTCAAACATAAAGATATACTCCCCCGACTTTCCCAGATGGTACTATGGAGATACCATCTCAAAAAGAGCTAGAGGGATAGCAATTGGAATAGCGAAGGGGACACGGTTTGCTCTAACAGATAGAATGACAGACCCGGAAGGGAGATTCCTCTTTTTAAGGGGAAAACTGGAGGAGGAGGAATACACTTTTGTAAATATATATGCTCCGAATACATCCCCGATGAAATACCTGTTGGGAATATTAGAGAAATTAAAAGATTTTAGGAGGGGAAAGTTAATACTGGGAGGTGACTTAAACTTTTGTATGGACCCGAAAGTAGATAAAACCTACCAGACATCAGATACCCAAGACATACTACTAAAAAAGGTTAAGGAAAGTTTGTATAGAAATCAATTAGTGGATACATGGAGGATCTTTAACCCGGGCCAACGAGATTACACGTTTTTTTCCCCGGTCCATGGTAGTTATTCTCGGATCGACCACATACTGGTAGACCATAGAATGTTGGAGATGGTGGTCGAGACAAGAATAGAAACCATGACGATTTCGGATCATGCCCCCATTAGCATATCCATAAATATCTCAGGGAACCAAAAGCCCTATCAAAATTGGAGACTTAATGAAGAGCTAATAATCAAAGAGAAAAGTTTCCTGAGGGTTAAAAAAGAATTAGAAGAGTACTTTAAAACAAATGAGATAGATGGAATCTCTAAAGCAACACTTTGGGACGCCCATAAGGCGGTGATAAGAGGGGTCCTGATCTCTGAAGGAGCAAGGAAGAAGAAAGAAGAGAGTAGTACAAGGGAAAAACTTAGAGGAGATTTTTAATCTTGAACAAAAACATAAGAAAATAGGAAAGCAACAAGACCTATATTTAAACTTAGTAAACAAGCGAAATGAGCTTAAAGAACTCTTAGATCAAGATACAAAAAGGGAATTTAACTCAATAGCAAGGGAGAGATACAGGTGGGGAAATAAAACAAGCAAACATCTTGCTCGGATGGTACAAAAAAAGAAATCTAGGAATTATATAGACAAAATTAAAAATGAAAAAGGTAAGGTCTTACATACAACAAAAGATATTGCAGAAACATTCAGAATATACTATGAAAAACTGTATTCGGTAGAACAAAAGAACTGGCAAAAAGGGGAGAAAGAAAATAAGATTACAACATTTTTAAAAGAAGCAGGAATACCAAAAATAGATCAAACGGAGGCAGAAGGGATGGATAGGCCTATCACAGAAAATGAAATTAAGCTAGCATTAACAAGTTCAGAAACTGGAAAAAGCCCGGGCCCGGACGGCTTCACAGTGATGTATTATAAAAAATACAAGGAGATCCTTCTACCAAAACTATGCCAGTACTTTAATGGACTTGGAAGAGAGTATAAATTGAGTAAAGAAGCATCAGAGGCAACCATCACAGTTATCCCAAAGGAAGGTAAAGACACAGGAAGCTGTTCAGGGTACCGGCCGATATCTCTGCTGAACACTGATATAAAATTGTACGCAAAGGTATTGGCCGGAAGAGTTAGACAGGAAATGACAAAACTGGTACACCCGGACCAAACGGGCTTTGTTCAGGGCAGAGAGGGTAGAGACAATGGAGTAAAAACACTCTTGTTGCTCCAGAGAATGAAGGCAGTAGGGTCCCCAGGTTTACTTCTGTCGATTGACGCAGAAAAAGCGTTCGACAGAGTAGACTGGGGACTTATGCTGCTGACTCTGAGAGGCATGGGGTTTGGACAGAGAATGATAGACTGGATCGCAGCCCTTTATTTGTCGCCCACTGCCAAAATAAAGATAAATGGCAGTCTATCTCAAACTTTCTCAATGAAAAATGGTACAAGGCAGGGGTGTCCTCTGTCGCCACTCCTGTTTGTGCTCTCTTTGGAGCCGTTGCTGGCTAGGATACGCAATTGTAAAGAAATAAAAGGGGTCAAAGTGGGAGAGGAGGAATACAAACTTTCTGCCTTTGCAGACGACATCCTCTTCTATTTGGACAAACCCAAAACATCAATCTCAAACCTATTAAAGCTATGTAGAGATTATGGGGAAATTTCGAACTTCAAAATAAATCTCACCAAAACGGAGATTATGAGTATAAATATAAGTAAATTAGAAGAGCAATTCTTAAAAGTGAAGTACCAGTTCGCCTGGGTTAAAGAACTCAAATATTTAGGGATACTGTTGGCAAACTCTATAAAAAAAATGTATAAGATAAATTTCATTCCCCTATTAAATGAAATTAAGACAGAAATAAAAAGAGTGGAAAATAGAGCAATATCATGGATAGGACGAATCAATTACTGCAAAATGGTTATCTTACCTAAAATATTATATAAATTTCAGATGATCCCCATAGCCCTCCCGAGAACACTATTTTCCGCTTTAAAAAAAATAATTATGAATTATATTTGGAGAAATAAGAAACATAGGATATCACTCCAGACCCTAAAACAACCAAAAAAAAAAGGGGGGCTTAGCGGTACCGGACGTCAAAGGATATTATGATGCAGTGGTAATGACAAGGGTGGTGGAGTGGGCCAGAGCCAACAAAGAAAAAAGGTGGGTTAGGCTAGAAAATGAGTTAGCACAGACGAGGCTGGACAAGATTATATGGAATCCTCCTCAATTTAGAACACTAGAGAAAAATACACATGAAATAACAAAAAATGCACTTAAAATATGGGACAATGTCTACAAAAAAATTGAGAAGGAATATAATTCACCTTTTATAGCACTGAAAAATAATGATTATTTTGCACCAGGTAAAACACAAGTCGGGGGGAATTGGATCAAACAGGACACGGCACAACTAAGGGACATAATAAGGGAGGGTCACATAATAACACTACCCGAGTTAAAAACTAAAAAGAATTTAATGGAAATTAATGAATGGAGGTACCAGCAGCTCAAGCATTTTACCCAGGATCTACCAGGCCCACTGAGAGCGGGAGACCAGTTAACAGACCTAGAAAAAATATGCTTCATGGAAAGAGCAAAAGGAACTACATCAAAGTTATATAGAATTCTATTGAAGATAGATGAGCAGAATATACCTCCATTCATTAAAAAATGGGAAAGGGAACTGGGAACACAACGGGATACGGGCACAATAGATAAAATGTTGGCTCTGACACACTCCTCGGCGGTAGATAGTCGAACGGCGGAGATGTGTTTTAAATGCATATCCGGATGGTACATGACCCCGGATAAGCTAAAAAAATTCAAAGAAGATCAGACAGGAGAGTGTTGGAGGGGATGTGGATCACCAGGAAATATGGCACACATCTGGTGGGGATGTACTAAGGTTAAGAGGTATTGGGAAAAAATTTTGGCCTGTGTAGAAGAGATCACGGGGAAAAAGATCAAGATGGACCCATGGGTCATCCTATTTCATGGGGGGGAGGAAGGTATAAAAAGTTACAGGAAAACGCTTGTACCACATCTACTCAATGCCGCTAAGAGACTAATACCAAGGAGGTGGCAAGAATTGGAGTGCCCCTCAATTTGGGAGTGGATAGATGCGGTCGAAGAAACTTACAGAATGGAAGAATTAAAAGAGGGCATAGAGGGTAATAACATCTTACAAATTACGAAATGGGATAGATGGAGGACTTTCAAGAAATCGTGGAGTTATGCAGAAAAATTAAGGGTGGACACTTAAAAGAAACACTAGAAGAAAATTTGAAAGAACTAGTGATATAGGAGATTGTTTAAGGTGAGATAGGGGGGATGGGGGGGGGGGGGAGGAGAAGGGGGGGATAAAATAAAAATGTAATTCTTTTGTTCCTCTGAAATATGAGGAGTGACATTTAACATTTAATAAATAACATTAATATATATTTATATATATAATAAAAAAAAAAGAAAAAAGAAAGAAAAACGAAAGAAAAAAAAAAAAAAAAAAATTTTCACACAAGAAGAAGCGACACTTATGATGCAAAACCAACATAGAGATGCAATGGGCAGGTGCGCCGAACATGAGCATACAATGCACACTCTATGGGGTGGAGTCTGAAGTGAAAAAAAAAAAAAAAAAAAAAAAAAAAAAGATGTTGAAATTATTACTATTTTATGTGATAAAGTTTCTGAGAATCAATGTTTAAACATGGTAGTTTTGAAGTTTGTTGAGGACAAATGAAGGTCAGTTGCAGCACATTACATGTATTTTTGGAGATCTACGTCAAGACAGTGGGTGGAGATATGTTACTTAAATATACTCAAGTGGGTGTTACGTTTGTGACAGAAGCTTGCCACCTTTCTTGGAGCTAGTCTAAATGTAAATATGCTTAGCTTGGCTTTTAAAACAGTATAAGAATCCATGTGGTGTGAGTAGCTAGTTAGGAAACTCTGGGATCACCGAACCTACAGGGAGATGGGGGTAGGAAGCCCCACCCAGCAGGAAGCTTTCTCTATGGAAGCCGAGCAGAAAGACGTACCATCATACCATGATAACATCTATTTCCTCCGTCTGTAACCTTCTGAATTTCCATCTTGCCATGTTGTGTTACCAGCTGTCATTATGTAAGCATTGACTGTTTGCTTGTCAATCTTTGAAGAATAAACTTTGTAATATTTGGAAGAAAACCTGAGTTCTGAATATTGGGAACGAAGCACCTTGGAAGGAGACACTATTGACATTACACATGACTAGTGTTGCTCACGAATATTTGTATTGCGAATATTCGGCTTGAATATGGCATATTCGAGTATTCGCGATATATTTCGAATTTCGCGGTGAATATTCGCAATTCCGAATATTCAAATTTTTTCTATTTTATTTTTAAAACAGATCACATCCTATCGACGTTTAAAAGCATTGCTGGTATGATTAGAGACCCTGGGCCGAGTAGCTAAGCTGAGGCGATCATTTTATGTTGCCGAATATAAAAAAAAAAAATTGCGAATTTTCGCTAATGCGAATGCGAAAATGATTGCGAATTTTCGATAACTGTGGTAGGAGAACTCTGATTGTCTCTGATGCAAAAGGGGGGGGGCTTTGTGTATGTTTCTGTTATGAATATTTGTATGTTTGATATTATTTTTTTTTGTAAGAAGGAAAAAATTGCGCATACCTTAAAAAAAGGGGAGAATACAGCAGCAACTCAAAAATGTTATACAACATAAATTAATACAAGACAGAAAATGGTGTTGCTCTACAAGAATAAAAAATATGTCTAGTGACATGTGGGCAAATTATAAAATAAGCAAGCGCAAATAACTTGTGAAATACACAGTGAAACAAATTAGAAGGCCAAAATGGTGGCCTGAGTTTATGGGAGGAGCCCGGAGACTATTTAAACAGAGCACTCACCCACACTCACTGTCGGTTCCAGTGCACGATATCTAAGTCACCAGGCCGACGATCCAGAGCACAGCATATTCCTGTCTTCCTTGTTCCTGAGTAGCACGTTGCTCGTCCGTGGCTTTCCTTGCTATTCCGCCCTCCGGCGCAGATCAGTCCACTTCAGGTCTCTACCCCACCAGGTTGGTCGTTCAACCCTAAGAAACAAGTTCCCGGTCGACCCAGTCTCAGTCCGTGCCAGGACTCCACTCAGGTGTGTAGCCAACGAATCTCCTTCTTAAACCAAGTCCCCGTTCCCCAATATTTTGCCTCCTCCTTTCGTTGCTGCAATCCAATACCACAGTTCTTTATGTATACTCGCACCCCCTTATTCTTTTTCAGTCAGAGTCATGTCGCAGGCCGGCAGTATTGACCTCACACCCGCCCCTCTGTCACCCTCCACGGGCTCAGAGAGCGGCAGCCTGCAGACCTTCCGCACATGGACCATCCCCAGGATTATAGCACAGCTTAAACGCAAGGGCATCCCCTACCCCGCTACGGCTCGGAAGGCAGAGCTCTTCAGGCTACTTTTCCCGCCAACACCCAATACAGCACCCTCCAACCCACAGACATCCTTGCAGTCCATATCCGGGGCTATCTCCCAGCTGCACTCCATGGTCGCCACACTATCCGCAACAGTTTCCGACGTACAGACCAGAGTCGCAACCCTGGAGGCTCGCCCTCTCACACCCGTCCATGACACAGTCGTGGTTTCGGCGCTGGCATCCCCTCTTACAGGTACGCCAGAGTCCTCTTCTACCGTAATCCCCGCGCACCTTGTCTCCGCCAGCCTCAGGAAGGATATCTTGGAGGGAAAGGACGTAAATTTAGCGTCTCTGCTGGTTTCGGTGCACGACGTGGCCGACAACCGAGCATATGCCTGGGGGGACGTATCGGTAGTCGTCAAATCAAAAGACCCCAGACTCAGCCGTAAACTTACAGTCACTGAGTTCGTCCTGGCATTCGGAATGTTTAGGGACATCATCTGCTCAGCCGCCCCCAACAGGAGGGAAGAGCTGGACCTATATCTCCATTCAGTCACAGATTTAGGTTACAAGTACGGAGGGCACGCCTTCTATGACTACCACCGCTCGTTTTCGGCCAAGGCAGCTGCCAAGCTCAGCCAGTTTCAGGCCAAGACAGACTGGAGCATTTGTGACACAGAGCTTTTCTGCCGGCATTTTGCAGGCCTCCGCTCACCACTGTGCACCCTCTGCCAGTCCTCTACCCACACGGCAAATTGGTGCTCCGATAACTCCACTAAGCGCCCTGCCTACCCTCCCTCCTCCAGTACCAGTCAGAGCCTCCCAGGTCCCAGTCAGCAACGACAAGTGGATAGACTAGGACGGCCTATCTTTTTCCTAGGAGGCGCTCCCATCTGCAACAATTTTAATAACGCCGGTTGCTTTCACAGCCAGTGCAGGCTACTCCACGTTTGCACAGCATGCCACAAAGCTCACCCAAAGACCACCTGTCAACTCAAACAGGACTCAAAGGCCTGACTAAGCCGAATAGATGTTGGCTGGCTAGGCTTCTACCTCTCTACTCACCCCACTCCTTCACTGGCCATATTTCTGGTGCACGGCTTCACAGAAGGCTTCCACACTGGCCTCATTACCTTACCCCTCACCTCACACGAGTGCAAGAACCTCCAGTCAGCAGCCATCGACACGCAAGCAATCGACTCCTTACTACAGTCAGAAGTGGATAAAGGCTTTGTTATTGGCCCCTTCCCACAGTCTCCTTTCCCAGTCTGGAGAGTTAGCCCTATTGGGCTTGTCAAGGGCAAGTTCACTAATAAAGTCCGCTTGGTGTACGACTTGTCTGCGCCTCATTGCTCCCACATCCCCAGCCTGAACTTCCTAATCCCCTCTGCACAGTTTTCCCTCAAGTACGCCTCAGTGGACCTGGCCATCCAAACAATCATCTCAATAGGCCCCGGAGCCTGGCTATCCAAAGCGGATATATCCGACGCGTTCAAGCTCCTTCCCATTGAGCCGTCCCTCTGGCGCTGGCACGGCATCAAATGGAGAGAGGCCTACTACTTCGCCACCAAACTGACCTTTGGCTCAAAAAGTAGCCCATGGCTCTTTAATGTCTTTGCCCAGGCCCTCACATGGATACTGTCCCACCAGGCCCACTGTCACTCAGTCATCCACTACCTCGATGATTTCCTGCTCATTGAGCAACCAGGTACATCCCCCACTGATCTAGACAAATTAAGGGTGGTCTTCAACAACCTAAATGTGCCCCTAGCCGAGCACAAAGTAGAAGGACCAGCACATTCCATCACCTTCCTAGGTATCAACCTAGACACACAAGCCATGCAAGCGAGCCTGCCTCTTGACAAATTAACTCGCATCAGGGCTACTATCCACGACTTCACTCAGTCGCAAGGATGTACCAGGAGACAGTTACAGTCCTTACTAGGGATGATGAATTTTGCTATGAGGATTATCCCTCAAGGACGGTCCTTCATATCACGACTCTTAGTCTTTCTCACGCCAGCACAAGACCCAGACCGAATCCTCAAGCTAGATCAGGCAGCAGTATCAGACTTGGCCATGTGGGATGAATTCCTCACTAGCTGGAATGGCATCTCAATGTTCATCCCAGCTCTTTTAGACGAGTCTCCACAGGTGGTCACCGATGCCGCAGCCTCCACCGGCTTTGCGGCCATATTTGGCCGTCACTGGTTCGCCGAACCTTGGCCCCCAGAAATCCTCCTAATCCCAGGCTTTACCCAGTCGTCATCTCTCTTCGAGCTTTACCCGGTCGTTGCAGCTGCCCAGCTCTGGGGCCACACGTGGACAAATCAAACAGTGCTTTTTACCACGGACAACCAGGCCACAGCTGACATAATTAACAAGGGCAGATCCCGATCTCTCCATATTATGTCCTTCCTGCGTAGGCTCGTGCAGCTGTCTCTCTGCCACCACTTTAATTTTGTTTGTAGACATATTCCAGGCAAACTCAATACCGCTGCTGATGCACTGTCCCGTTTCAACCTCACCTTGTTTTTTCAGCAGGAGCCTGGAGCCAACCCAATGTCCACCCCTGTCCCACCCTGGTCGTTGCTAACGATGGATTAAAAACTCACCTCGCAAACGCAACTCTACTCATCAACCAGTCTTTGTCTCACAACACATTGAAATCCTATGTCATGGCTTGGAACACCTACTGCAAATTTCTGGCCTCTTGCCCAGGAGCAGCAACAGGCGACAGGCACATTCTAGCCTTCGTGTCATACTGCCATACCCAGCTAGCCCTCGCTTATAACACTATAAAACTGTACCTAGCCGGCGTCCAGCACTTCCTATCTTTAGAAGACCCCAGCAGACCGTCAGTGTTCACCGCCCATGCCGTTAAGTCACTCTTGCGAGGCATTCAGAAACTCAGACCAGTGACCAGTGGCAAACGCCTACCTATCACCAGTGCCATTTTCAGGGACATGTCCGAGATCCTCACCCGTTCCCCCTTCGGGGCACTGCCCAGCCTAGTCATCCAGGCGGCCATCTACTTGGCCTTTTATGGTTTCTTACGACCCGGCGAATTCACCGTCAGCGGCCCCAGCAGCCACACACTGCTCCGACGCCACCTGACTCGCTCTCAGAACCACTACACCCTTCGTCTCCTAGTCAGTAAGACGCAACAAACAGGCCCAGGGGTCGACATCTTGCTGTTTCAGACCAACAACGCCTGGTGCCCAGTAACAGTCCTTGATCGACTGCTATCTCAGCTTCCCGATCAATCTGAGAACAGCCCCTTACTACCCTTTCTAACTAGCCCCCTCAGCAGCAGCCAATTCATAAAACACATCAGGATCCTCCTAAGCAACCTAGGCTTCAACCCCAGTCACTTTTCTGGACACTCCTTCCGTATTGGAGCAGCCTCAGCCGCCTCCCAACACGGAGTACCAGAGCACGTGATCAAGAAGCTGGGCCGATGGAAGTCCGCTTGCTTTGCTACCTATATCCCGAACCCTCAGGAAGAAATGGCACAGGCCTTTTCCATACTGGCTCAATAACCCAACAATCAATAAAAGCTATTTCCCTATCTGAGTCTTTTGCCCCCTTTTTCTGGGCATTCCGACCAGACCATCAAGGCACACTCCAGGTCTATTTATGTTGTAAGTCTTGTCGCGTGTTTATGTGATTCACTTCCCTCTCAATCATAGGGCCACGACCATAAATTAGAAGGCCAAAATGGTGGCCTGAGTTTATGGGAGGAGCCCGGAGACTATTTAAACAGAGCACTCACCCACACTCACTGTCGGTTCCAGTGCACGATACCCTCCCACCCTTCCCTTTTCAAGGCAGTTCTCAAACACATCCTTCCACACAACTACCCATTATCTATCTCCTGTATGCCCCCTTTTTCTGGGCATTCCGACCAGACCATCAAGGCACACTCCAGGTCTATTTATGTTGTAAGTCTTGTCGCGTGTTTATGTGATTCACTTCCCTCTCAATCATAGGGCCACGACCATAAATATATAAAGAAATATAGTCCCAATAATAGAAAAATAATCTTTCATAAAAATGTCTTTGATATGTGAAGTGAAAAAAAGTCCAAAGCATGCAGCATGAACGTGTTCAATCTTCAAGGTGTTTGATTGACAAACGGCTGTGACAGATGGATAGAGTAAAGAATCACCACCAATGCAAAACACTTTTTATTTTCTATTGTAAAATATCACGAATATTCTGAGCCAATCAGAGTGCTCCTTCCGCATTTGCCGAATATTCGCAATTATTTTGTATTGTAAAATATCAAGAATATTCTGAGCCAATCAGAGTGCTCCTTCCGCATTTGCCGAATATTCGCAATTATTTTGTATTGTAAAATATCAAGAATATTCTGAGCCAATCAGAGTGCTCCTTCCGCATTTGCCGAATATTCGCAATTATTTTGTATTGTAAAATATCAAGAATATTCTGAGCCAATCAAAGTGCTCCTTCCGCATTTGCCGAATATTCGCAATTATTTTGTATTGTAAAATATCAAGAATATTCTGAGCCAATCAGAGTGCTCCTTCCGCATTTGCCGAATATTCGCAATTATTTTGTATTGTAAAATATCACGAATATTCTGAGCCAATCAGAGTGCTCCTACCGCAGTTATCGAAAATTCGCAATTATTTTTGCATTCGCAATAGCGAAAATTCGCAATCATTTAATTTCGATAAAATATCACGAATATTCGAATTTAGCGAATATATCTCGAATATTCGACTATATATTCGAGATATATCGCGAAATCGAATATGGCGTATTCTGCTCAACACTACACATGACACGTGTTAAAAATGTCCCCTCTCTTTCCACATTCAACAGGGAGGTAAATGCCTAAATATTTTAACCCCTTCAATACAGGGCTTTAAAACCCACCTCCATACCAGGCCTATTCTGGCACTTCTCTCCTACATGTAAAAATCATCATTCTTTTGCTAGAAAATTACTCAGAACCCCCAACCCTTATATATGTTTTTTTAAAAGACACCGTAGGGAATAAATGATTTCACGAATTAAAATATAACAAAACAGTAAAGTTAGCCCAATGTTTTTGTAAAATATGAAAGATGATGTTACACCGAGTAAATAGATACCTAACATATCACGCTTTAAAATTGTGCACACTCATGGAATGGCGCCAAACTTCGTTACTTAAATATCTCCATAGGCGACGCTTTAAAATTTTTACAGGTTACCAGTTTAGAGTACAGAGGATGGGGTAGATCCACAAAGAAATTACACCGGCGTATCTATTGATACGCCGGCGTAATTTCAAAATTCCCCAAGTCGTATCTTTGTTTTGAATCCTCAAAACAAGATACAACGGCATCTCGGCTAGATCCGACAGGCGTACGTCTTCGTACACCTTCGGATCTTAGATGCAATTTTTCGGCGTCCGCTAGGTGGCGTTTCCTTCGAAATCCGCGTTGAGTATGCGAATTAGCTATTTCCGACAATCCACGAACGTACGACCGGCCGTCGCATTTTTTTCCGTCATTTCCGTTCGGCTTTTCCAGCGTATAGTTAAAGCTGCTATATGGTGGCGTACTCAATGTTAAGTAAGGCCTGTCGTTCCCGCCTCGCATTTTAAATTTCTTACATCGTTTGCGCAAGTCGTCCGTGAATGGGGCTGGACGCCATTTACGTTCACGTCGAAAACAATGACGTCCTTGCGACGTCATTTGGAGCAATGCACCCTGGGATATTTTAGAAACGGCGCATGCGCAGTTCGTTCGGCGTGGGGACGCGCTTCATTTAAATGAAACACGCCCCCTACCCGCCGAATTTGAATTCCGCGCCCTTACGCCGCGAGAGATACACTACGCCGCCGTAACTTACGGTGAGAATTCTTTCAGGATTAAAAAAAAAAGATAAGTTACGGCGGCGTAGCGTATCTTACATACGCTGCGCCCGGCGGAAAGGTATGTGGATCTGCCCCGATGTCTAGAATTGTTGCACACACTCTAACTGTATTTATTTTTTACACTTTTAAAAAAAAAAAAACATTTTGATCACTTTTATTCCTATTACAAGGAATGTAAACATCCCTTGTAATAGGAATAGTGTGTGACAGGTCCTCTTTAAGGAGAGATGTGGGGTCAATAAGACCCCACATGATCAAATACAATAAGACCCCAGGTGATCAAATACCATCAAAAGAAAGCTCTATTTGTGGGGAAAAAAGGACACCAATTTTGTTTGGGAGCCACGTCGCACAACCGCGCAATTGTCAGTTAAAGCGACGCAGTGCCGAATCGCAAAAAGTGGCCCGGACCAGCTAAATGGTCCAGGGCTGAAGTGGTTAAAGGTTGGAGTTTTTAAACTACAATAATAAACATGGTATACTTATCTGCTCTGTGTAATGGTTTTGCACAGAGCAGCCCTGCCCTCTGCTCCCTCCTCACCGGTTCTGATTGACAGCAGCCAATGGCTTCCACTGCTGTATCTGAGCCAAAGAGGAGCAAGAGAGCCTTGGCTCCCATGCACATCGCTGGATCAAGATCGGGCTCAGTTGAGTATTTAGGGGGATAGAAAACTAAAACAGAGGGCACACCAGCTGTGCGCGTTATCTTGGTGATAGCTTTATTAAAAGGATAAAAACAGATGTATACTCACAAATAGCATGATTTACCAAGGACATCAGTATCCAAAGTGTCTTGGACCACCATGTTCCAACAATACGAAGACCCTCTGAATGGCTGACACACGTTTTGAGGGGAAATCCACTCTTCCTCAGGGCGCAGGCTCCAAGGAATGTAACATAGCTAATGTAACATTTTGTTTGCTTTTAACATTCAAATTTTCAAATGAAAGGACTGGAAATTTACACACACTGTTAGAAATCTGTTCATTCTAGAGAACTTTTCCATACCTACTCCTTCAAATCTTTTTGGCTGTTCAGTTAAAAATGTATGAAAAATAATTTGACCCTACTTATGATTAAAAAATGTAACAAATGTTCTTAAAACCAAAAGTTTCAAAAAAAGTTTATTACTACACTATAGCCAGCTTAAAGTGGTTGTAAACCTCAGACATGAAATATGAACAAAGCATATTCCTCTATAGTGTGTACCTTTCTCAAGTTCAGAGCACTAAGTGTCATTTTTGTGTGCTGCTTTGTTCCTCTGCTATCAGCATGAATCACTTCTGACAAGTTTTCCTGACACAAAGCAAAAAATGGTGAAAGGGGAGGGACCTCCAGCTGATTGACAGCCTCAGCTCTGTTCCTGTGTGTTGTGTGAAGGGTGTGTCCCTTCCCTCCAATCAGCTATCAGAATTCTCCTCACTACCATGTGAAGCACCCCTACACAAATGGTTTGCTTTTTTTTTTTTTTTTTTTGGACTTCATACCAAAATTCACAGTGACACAAAAAAACGTGTTCTAAAAGACTTAACCTGTTGATTCCCATGTAATACATATGTGCGTTGGCAAATGGGTGGGGTTTTACTCATGTGGGTCACTGGGTGGCTGATGTTTCTGTGCTGAGAACACTCTCAGGCCCCGTACACACGACGAGTTTCTCGGCAGAATTCAGCCAGAAACTCGATCGGAGCCGTATTCTGCCGAGAAACCCGGTCGTGTGTACACTTTTGGCCGAGGAAACCGACGAGGAACTCGTCGAGCCAAATAGAGAACATGTTCTCTATTTCCTCGTTAGTCAATGAGGAAACTTGGCTCGCCAAGATCCTCGGCGGCTTCACAAGGAACTCGACAAGCAAAACGATGTGTTTTACCCGTCGAGTTTCTCGGACGTGTGTACGGGGGGGGCCTCACTGTGCACTCCCAGAAGAGAGACTATGCTGTCAAAAATAGCTCTTAGTCCAGACTAACTATTGGTAGCCAGCGAGACCGGCTCTCTATCATGTGACCACTGTGACGGGCAATCATAAAGATCACATGATCGCCAATCCTTCTCACCACCTGTGCATTCAGAACTTTTTAAAGGCACACCAGGGTGGGAGGAAAGGGGTTAAAGAACGGCAGCAGCTAGAAAAGAAACATTAGATCTCAGAGAGTGCTCATTAGACATGGCTGGGATATGTGGTGAGCAGATGTAGGGTTACCAGATTACCTTTATTAATGTGGACACATGAAAGACACACAGTTCAAAGACGTAATCTGTTGTATTCAGTGCCATGAACAGTGGATGCATGGGTGTCCGCTGAAATTTTTTCAGAGGGGGGCGCTTCGGCAGCGGCGATACACAGTCGCATTTTACTCTTTCTTCGAACCTCTAGCGCGGGTTAAAAGTGCCCCCCCCCCCCCGTTAAAATGTAAAAACACCCTACTGTGCCCCCTGCATCTTTCAATATCTCTTTGTCACTACTGCGTACACCCTCTCCACAACTGCACCTCTGGACCCCTTTACATTACACAGCACCCTGCATCACTGGCCCCCTTTACATTACACAGCCCCCTGCATCACTGGACTTCTTTACATTACACAGCACCCTTTTTCCTTGATTGAAACACAACACTATATTGACAGTATATTTATTTCAGGTCAAAAAGAGGAACCTTTTGAAATGAGGGACAAATGGATTTGATTCCAGAAGAGGGACAGGCACTCTAAATAAGGGACAACTAGAGGGGAGGGGAGTGCTGCAGTCACCGCTTAAATCGGCCCCAGGGCCAGTTCTAAATAGGTTCCTTTAAGCTAGTGCATTGTTGGTTCACTTACCTTTTCCTTCGATTTCCCTTCTAAATGTTTTTTTTCTTTGTCTGAATTTCTCACTTCCTGTTTCTCCTCAGTAATATTGCCCCCATCATCCGAGCCGTTCTGGCTGGGGGCTAGTCAGCCAGAACAGCTTACTGAGGAGGAACAGGTAGAGAGAAATTCAGACAAAGTAAACAAAGAAACAAAAGCATTTAGAAGGGAAATCGAAGGAAAAGGTAAGTGAACCAACAATGCACTAGCTTAACCACTACACGACGGCCGTACGACTTTATACGGCCGCAGGGTGGTTCTACTTCTCTAACTGGCCGTGTTTTTACGGCCTGCACGCGCAGTCGGCGGCGCGCGCGTGCCCGCCGCATCGCTGAGATGCCGAAGCGAGTGCCTGGCGGCCGTGATGTCCGCCAGGCACTCGAGATCGGTGGCTACAGGGACAAGACGTGGAGCTCTGTGTGTAAACACAGAGATCCATGTCCTGTCAGGGGAGAGAGGAGACCGATCTGTGTCCCTTGTACATAGGGACATAGATCGGTCACCTCCCTCAGTCACCCCCCTCCACACACAGTTAGAACACAATTCAGGATACACATTTAACCCCACCCCCTAGTGTTAACCCCTTCAATGTCAGTCACATTTATACAGTAATTAGTGCATATTTATAGCACTGATCGCTGTATAAATGTGAATGGCGCCAAAAATGTGACAAAAGTGTCCGATGCATCCGCCATAATGTCGCAGTCACGAAAAAAATGCTGATCGCCGCCATTAGTAGTAAAAAAAAATAATAAAAAATAATAATAATTCTGTCCCCTATTTTGTAAGCGCAATAACTTTTGCGCAAACCAGACGCTTCTTGCGATTTTTTTTTATTTTTTTACCAAAAATATGTAGAAGAATATGTATCGCCAAGACTGAGAAAAAAAATGTTTTTTAAAAAAAAATGGGCTATTTATTACAGCAACAAGTAAAAAATATTGTTTTTTTTTTCAAAATTGTAGCTCTATTTTTGTTTATAGCGCAAAAAATAAAAACCGCAGAGGCGATCAAATACCACCAAAAGAAAGCTCTATTTCTGGGGAAAAAAGGACGTCAATTTTGTTTGAGAGCCACGTCGCACGACCGCGCAATTGTCAGTTAAAGTGACGCAGTGCCACAAGCTGAAATTTCACCTGGTCAGGAAGGGGTATATGTGCCCAGTAAGGAAGTGGTTAAAGGAACCTATTTAGAAAATAAAAAACAAATATTTACAACCCCTTTAAGGAGCTTGTCTCCTCTGCGTCAGTGTGAGAAGACGACATAGTTAGCAGATCCTCTGGGTTCCATGTTTGCACTTTTGCTGTGCATCCCGTGGAGCAGACAGTGTCATTAATCTCCCGTTCTCTACTGTCTCTTCCTGAGCAGACCCTTCTCTCCCCCTGTTACTTCTAGGGCACTTGGAAGTGGGTGGAATTCTTTCTTGCTGACAGCAGGAAGAGGAAATGTTTCTCATTCCACCATTATGCAATCATCCATCTAGCAGACAGCTACACTGTGGGGGGAATGCTTGCCCAAGGTAAGCAGGGCAGCAGGAATGTCCCTGTAAGGAGGCCTCCCTCACACAGGCTCTCGCTCATGTTTCTATGGGAACAAGTGCGTGTGTGAGCTCTTCACAGGCCTGTCTGCATCACCTGAAGTCAGCACAACACAAGCTGAACTTTATCCTCCACACTTCTCGCTCAGGCTGAGCAGAAACACTTAGCTTTTGCAAATCCCTTTTCTGTTTCTCCCATTTTCATTTACCGAAAAATATGCTGCATGTATACAGTAAAAAAAAAAAAACACAAATCTGAACAAGAAAAATCTTCCTCTCTTGGCAAAGTGTGGAAAAAACAAACTCTGGACAGTCACCGTAACTCAATACCAGTAAAACCGGGGGTCTGGTAAAGTCAGGTTTTTCCCTTGTTTGTCCAGAGTGTTGATAAAGTATACCACATTGTCTTTTCCTGGTCAGCAAATGACCACTTTATCTGCATGAATATGCCTGCCATAGCTCCAGTGTAGCAGGCATCCCGTTAAAACAATCATCCATGACACGGGAATGGCCTATTTTTCAAAATGGTTTAGGTACTGAAAGATAGTCCCAAACAGCCTCGCTGTACCACTGCTCCCTGCGAGACTCAATCTCTTGCATAATTTTCCTGGGAACGTAGGGGAACCCCAGTCCATATTCTGTGGCCACCCGCTTATTCAATAATCTCTGTGACCGAGCAAGCCTTGGCAGGGACCTGGTACTCCCAGATCCAGGGGGTACACATGAATTTGCAGATTTGTGCACCATAGCATTGGTGGAAAGCTTTCCTGAGCCCAGCGAACTGGTACCACGGGCCAGGACCTCATGAGCAACAAGTGGGGTTTCCACCCTGGGTGTTGTCTCCCCTGAGTTCATAGCTGTGTACTTGGAGAAAGTAAAGGCCGAGGCGACATCATCGCTGTTTGCCCATAACAATTCTTGCGACAAAGTTTTTAAATAAATCGCCATCCCCTCTGCCGGTAAATAGTTATATACAGTCCCAGACATATCCCCTTTGGCACTCTCACCCGTTCCTGTCGTAGACCTCTCGGAGACCTGACTTTTCTTCGGGTCCGGTTCGGGCAGTCCTTGGGGTAGGCCTCGACCACGGCCGCGGGAGGCCTTCACGTATCCCACCTTCTTTTGAGCAGGTGCCGCAAAAACAGGTGCAGCGAAGGTAGCTACGGTTGAAGTAACAGCAGTGTGCAGTGTCCGCTGGTGACCTACTCACAACAGTAACAGCAACATTCCCCTCGGGATTACTCACAGCAGCAGATGCGGCAGGCATGGGCCTGGCGATTTGGTCGAAGGCAGCAGCTTCTTCTGTTACGTTGCCCAGTCCACTCTGTAGGCACGAGGTGGCATGATGGGTTGCTCCACAGCAAACAGGTACTCCCCGCAATGTAGGAATCGAACAAATGGACGGAGATGCATGACCAGTCCTTCACACCTGTTGCACAGCATACCCAGCGCCTACACATCACCAATCGCATAGAGCACGAACCGCCCATGTGGTTTCAGCCGAATGCCAGTGTCCATCAGCACAGCCCCCGGCGTCATGGTATTTGTAGCGGTACCCACAGGAAACATCCTGGGCCCAATAGCAGACTGTAGTGATGGCACTGAAGACATCGCGGGGTTCCGATTCTCTGAGTGCTGGACACACATGTGACGTCTCAAGCGGAAAGTAGACGGGAACTCCTCCCACTTGCTCCCTTTAGCATGTAGCTCGCAGGCTTTTCTTTTCCTGGCTCCGCCCACAGCCCACGTGGCTAAGAGTGACTGCAAAGTTCTCTCCCCCTCTATATTATAGGTCCAGAGGAACAGTTCGTTTTGAGTTGTGAGAGGTAATGACAAATCCCGGACGAGCCCCCACATGTAGCACTACCCCCAAAGGAGCTGCTGGTTTAGATTTGGGCCTGCCGTTACCTTACTGTTGCATACACTCGTTTCAGGCGTTCTCCTTGAAGAGTTGTCCATAAGAATGTCTGCACCAGTGGCGGCTGGTGAAGTTTTATGATGGGGGGGCGCAATACCCCGCCCTTCCACATTTGGTCCCTCCCACTTCTCATAAGCCACACCCCTTATAGAATCCACCACTCCGTCCCCTGTATTCCACTCAATGTCAGGAGTATACAGCTCAGCGTCACAGCACAGAGTATATAGCCCCAGCATCACAAATCATGGTATATAGCGCAGCCTTACAGATCGGTGCAAACAAACTAAAATATGACACTGTTAGTAATGAAGGACTCGAAATGGGCAGGAGATTACCAGAGACTGCGGACATACTGCACAGGATTACCAGAGACTGCGGACATACTGCACAGGATTACCAGAGACTGCGGACATACTGCACAAGATTACCAGAGACTGCGGACATACTGCACAGGATTACCAGAGACTGCGGACATACTGCACATGATTACCAGAGACTGCAGACATACTGCACAAGAGTACCAGAGACTGCGGACATACTGCAGAAGATTACCAGAGACTGCGGACATACTGCGAACATACTGCAGGAGATTACCAGAGACTGCGGACATACTGCAAAAGATTACCAGAGACTGCGGACATACAGCAGGAGATTACCAGAGACTGCGGACATACTGCAGGAGATTACCAGAGACTGCGGACATACTGCAGGAGATTACCAGAGACTGCGGACATACTGCAGGAGATTACCAGAGACTGCGGACATACTGCACAAGATTACCAGAGACTGCGGACATACTACACAAGATTACCAGAGACTGCGGACATACTGCACAAGATTACCAGAGACTGCGGACATACTGCAGGAGATTACCAGAGACTGCGGACATACTACACAAGATTACCAGAGACTGCGGACATACTGCACAGGATTACCAGAGACTGCAGGAATTACTTGTCCTGCGACTTGGGACTTAAATGTTGCATGACAAGCCGTACCCCATGATTTCCAATGAGAACCGTTCATATCGGTGCGACTTCAAAGTAGTCCCTGCATTACTTTGGTCCCACTTTGATGCAACTTGAGGTCCATAGACCTCCAGAATACACAGGCATTGCTTTAAGTCACATCAGAATTGCAGTAGAATTGTGCAACTTTCAGACTGCATTAGCCTGAAAGTCGCAAGATTCTGCCACAATTTTTTGGTGCGATTTTGCAGCGACTTGAAGCAATGCCTATGTATTCTGGAGGTCTATGGACCTCAAGTCACATCAAGGTGGGACAAAAGTAATGCAGGGACTACTTCAAAGTTGCACAGATATGAACAGTTCTCATTGGAAATCATCGGGTCCAACTTATCCTGCAACTTTCCAGTCCCAAGTCGCAGGACAATTTGCAAGCGGGGGGTGCGGTGGTGTTGACGGCCGATACTTTCCCTGCACATTAAGTATAATTTTTTTTTTTTTTTTTTAATAACTGGGGGGGGGGGGGTGGTCTGGTGGGGGAGTGTTACCGCCCGCTATTTGTGCTGTAATGAATTTTTACATAGAAAAGAAATGTTGTTAATAAATGGGTAAATGAATTATAAAAAAAAGATTTTTTTAATAACCGTTATTGGAAAAATCTTTTTTTTATAATTCATTTACCCATTTATTAACAACATTTATTTTCTATGTAAAAATTCATTACAGCACAAGTAACACTACAGCGGGCGGTAACACTACCCCACCAGACCACCGCCCCCCCCCAGTTATTAAAAAAAAAACTTTTTTTATACTTAATGCTAAATTGAATCAAATATAAAAAATAAACTGTTAATAAGCTTAATATATTTAACTAATATTAAATAAAAAAAAAACATTGATGGGGGGGGGGGGGTTGTTGCCTGGCATTATTTTCGCTGAATATTAAATATTAAAAAATATTTTAAAAAAATATTAAAAAATATATAAAAAAGAAATTGGATTAAGCAGGGGGGGTGGAGGGTGGATGCCAGCCGCCGAATATTAGATAAAAAAACAGACTTTGAATAAGCGGGGAGTGGGGGGGGCCGCCGAATATTACATAAAAAAAAAAACTTTGAATAAGCGGGGGGGGGGGGGGGGTCTGGCAGGCCGGCCGCCGAATACGAACATACTTTGTGGAAATCGCGGGAGGGGTTGGATGAAGCTGTGAAGCGGCCGCCGATGTAGAGACAGGCAGGCTTACCTCGTCCACGGTCGGGCGCACTGAGCTCGAGCTGACCCGACGTCACTTCCTGTTTTTCCAGTGACGTCGGAACGAGCACAGAGACGGGCGGGTGCACACAGACAGTGCATGCACCCGCCCGGCCATAACTATACACTCCATCGCGCCGGAAGCAAATGGCGCGATGGAGAGCGCCACAAAGGCATATTTTTTGTGCCAATGTAGCGCCGCGTCTGCAATCCCGTGATTGCACAGACGTGGCGCTACTCCTACAGGACTGTTCCCGGCGTCCGGCGCGCGGACAGAGCCCATAAGGCCCTTTTTTGGGGAAAAAAAATTCTTAAAGGGACAGATTTAAAAAAAATTTTTTTTTTTTTTTTTTTTTTTTACTGACTGTGGGATGGGGGGCGGCGCCCGGGCGCCCCTATGGACGGGCCGCCACTGGTCTGCACCAGTCACAAAGTCTCTTTCAAGGGTTTTATTAAACAAAGTTCTCCAACAGAGGGGTAGAAGGATAGGGAAAGACTCAGGTACATTTGCTTTGCAGATCATGGATACAACTTAGATCCAGAGGATTAACTCCGCTCCACACTGCATTTCAGCAACCGCCAGATAGACCTACTCTCACTGGCCTAGCAGCTGGTGCGAAGCTCGTCAAAGTCTCTGCCACAGACTTGATAAGTGTTGTCAGGCCGTCCCATGATCTTCTTCCACAAGATCGTGTAACCAACTGCACACTTAGTATAGTTCCAACAAAAGTTACACAACTCACGGTGCCAAGAATCTTTCAGTCGGACTGACAGCACAGTGAGGCAAATCCACCAGGGTACGTCCATCAATTGAATCCCACTGGTTCAGCTTCCTTCCGTAGATAAGGTAGCGAAGGACCATCCCTGGATTAGTAGGCCCCAGAAACTCCTGCCAAACAGCGTCTGTCCCTTAAGTACCCCTCCCCAGAATGCACAGCAGGTTGACCACGCCCCCTGAGCCACTTTTAGGGGAGAGATACCCAATACATCCAGCCTGTTGCCTTTCCAACCTTGACCTGCAGTGACAGCGACACCCACCGTCAGGGGGAAACTTTTGCAATTCAGCTGAACTGAAACAGAACCAACAATTTAGAATAATTATTCTGAGCCAGACTACTGCTCAAACAACTACAATTTAACACATAGCGCCTACTCATTGGGAGCATGGCGCTACACATGGATAATTTGTTGTTCTGTTCAGCCAGTCTTATGATTAATACACCTCTACCACACTAAACGACCAGGCAGGTCACAACTTAAATTTCTAATTTTGCAGCTTTCTACAGCACCTTTCAACCTCCGGCCTCACCAGACAATGAAAATGCATACATTGATCTCTCTTCTATCAGCAGGTAAGTGATAAGGGAAGCAGTAAAGCTGAAAGAGAAAAGCAACACAGATGTATGCAAATCACAACATTTGCTTTGCAGAATTATAAAGCCTTTGGCAGGGAAAACCGTAAACATATATGTTTTTTTAACTATATATTTAGGCATTTGCATTCAGTAACACTTTAAAGGAGTTCTAAAGTTACACTTTCAATTTATAACATCAGGTATTGTAATAACAATACAATTTTTTTTTATTATAAAGAGAAGTGTAGAGAATTTTTTTTTTTTAAAGAATTATACTTACCTAGGTGGATTCAGCATCAGTCCCATGCTGCATCTGTCCACCGCTGGCTCTAAGGCTGAGACCGAAGGATCAAACACTGCCGATCGTTTGGTTCTCAGTGCTCCCTGAGTAGAGTTGGTGACTGTCAGGCCGCGTACAGACGAGCGGACCTGTCCGATGAAAACGGTCCGCGGACCATTTTCATCTGACATGTCAGCTCAGAGATTTTGGTCTGATGGTTGTACACACCATCAAACCAAAATCCCCGCAGACAGAGAACGCGGTGACGTATACGACACCGACGTTCTCTGACGCGGAAGTTCAAAGCTTCCACGCATGCGTTGAATCAATTCGACGTCATGCGCGGGTTCTCGGGCCAGCGGACATGTCCGATGAGTCATACTGACCATCGGACATGTCCGGCGGACATGGTTCCAGCGGACATGTTTCTTAGCATGCTAAGAAACAGTTGTCCGCTGGAAACCTGTCCGATCCCCCGGAAAATTGTCCGGTCGGCCCTACACACGACCGAACATGTCCGCGGAAACTACGTGTGTACGTGGCATTAGACTAAAACTAAATTTAAATTTTACTTCAAAATTAACACTGGTCTGTAGTGCATGTTCATACCTTAATACATAGATAATAACATATTACATTTTTCACTCCAGCAGTATATAATGAGTTTGGAATTTGTAGAGAAATATTAACTAATGCATTACAATTTAATTACATCCATTCGATTTTAGAAGACTAAAATTAGTTTTAGTTTACTAAAATGTACTGGAGATTTTAATAGACTAAAACGTAGAACAATTTAGTCGACTAAAATATACTGGAGATTTAGTCGACTAAATAAGACTAAAACTAAAACAATTGCAGAAGACTAAAATGGGACTAAAACTAAAATGCCATTTTAGTCCTAATGCCCTGTACACACGATAGGTTAGTCTGATGAAAACGGTCCGATGGATTTTTTCATCAGTTATCCGATGAAGCTGACTGATGATCAGTCGTGCCTACACACCATCAGTTAAAAAAAAACGATCGTGTCAGAACGCGGTGACGTAAAACACAACGACGTGCTGAATAAAATGAAGTTCAATGCTTCCAAGCATGCGTGGATTTTTAACCGATGGACGTACCCACAGACGATCGTTTTTTTCTATAGGTTTTTTATTCATCGGATAATTTTAAAACAAGTTCCTATTTTTTTAACCTATGGATAAATAACTGATGGGGCCCACACACGATCGGTTTGGTCTGATGAAAACGGTCCATCAGACCTTTTCATCAGACTAACCTATCGTGTGTACGCAGCATTAGACTAATGCCGCGTACACACGACCGTTTTTCGGGATGTAAAAAATTACATTTTTAATGGTCTAGAAAAAACAACGTTTTTTTCAACCCGGTTATTGTTAAACCAGCCTTGCCTACACACGATCGTGCAAAAAAATGCTCTAGCAAAGCGCGGTGACGTACAACACGTATGACGGCACTATATAGAGGAAGTTCCATTTGGATGGGGTCACCCTTGGGGCTTCTTTTGCTGAATTTGTATTAGTAAAAGACGATTCGCGCTTTTTAGTCTGTTACAGTGTGATGAATGTGCTTACTCCATTACGAATGGTAGTTTTACCAGAACGAGCGCTCCCGTCTCATAACTTGCTTCTGAGCATGCGCGCTTTTTTCACGTCGTTAAAGCCCACACACGACCATTTTTTACGAACTTAACCACTTGTCCACCGGGCCTATTTTGGCACTTCTCTCCTTCATGTAAAAATCTCAATTTTTTTGCTAGAAAATTAATCAGAACCCCCAAACATTATATATTTTTTTTAGAAGATACCATAGGGAATAAAATGGCAGTCATTGCAACTTTTTTCTCGCACGGTATTTGCGCAATAATTTTTCAAATGCCTTTTTTTGGGAAAAAAAAACGGTTTCATGAATTGAAAAATAACAAAACAGTAAAGTTAGCCCAATTTTTTTGTATAATGTGAAAGATGATATTACGCCGGGTAAATAGATACCTAACATGTCACGCTTTAAAATTGCGCACACTCATGGAATGGCGCCAAACTTCGGTACTTAAAAATCTCCATGGGTGACGCTTTAAATTTTTTTACAGGTTACTATTTTCGAGTTACAGAGGAGGTCTAGAACTGTTGCACACACTCTAACGCACGCGACGATACCTCACATGTGGGGTTTGAACGGCGTTTACATATGTGGGCGGGACTTGCATGCATGTTCGCTTCTGCTCGCGAGATAACGGGAACAGGGGCGTTTTGAAAAAAAAGGGAAAATTTATTATCAATACTTACCGTAATTTTCCTTTCCTGATGGACTCCATGGCAGCCTACGTGTGGGTTAATCCCGCCTCCTCTCCAATGCTATAGGACCCCATACCCATAAAGGTCAGCTCACCTATCAGTACTGTGTTCCGTAACTAGCCGACTCTTGGACCCCTTTATTAACCTTTAGGGTGGGAACTCTGTCTGCCATGGAGTCCATCAGGAAAGGAAAATTACGGTAAGTATTGATAATAAATTTTCCCTTTTCCTGACTGACTCCATGGCAGCCTACGTGTGGGAAATAACTAGCCAAACCACACGGGTGGGTATGATGAACAGAAAAAAATTCAATTTGACCCGTCAACCAACAGGATTTACAAATACAAAATCACAGAAGATAGCGAAGCCGGCTCACTACAAAAGTGACATAAGGTCTTAATGGAGGCCATAGGGCCGTTTCACAGATAACATCTGGAGCAATGTGCTGGACTGCTGTCCATTAAACCACCATACTCCTGGTGGAAAGTGCCTTCACTGGCTCCGGAGGAGCCAAGCCCTCGACTCTACAAGCTTGTTGGATGGACCGAACGATTCAGGCCGCAATCATTCTTGACAGAGGCTCAGCCTCCCTAAATACCTAATTCATGCCCATTTCCTTAGAGCTTATGAGAATGAAAAAACAGACTTAAAGCGCACCCAAACCGGACAGGGGTGCAGAACTGACCCTCGAGGAAAAAAGAATCCAGCCTGAGAGGATGAGGCACCTGATCCCAAAAGCTGAGCTAGCTCAGGGAGGGAAAATAAAATCAAAGCTTGTGCGGCCAATAAGGAGCTACTACCATCACTTAGATCGCTTCCGCATGAGGTCTTTTTAGGAACGTGAGGATGAATGCGAGTGGTCAGAAGGCGTATGCCCTCTTGGAACCCAATCGATTTGTCAGGACATCCATACCGGAGGCCTTAACTGTACGGCCCTGAGTGAAATCCCTCTTAAGCTTGAAGTTGCCAGTGAAGAGAATAGATCCACTTCGGAATTGACTTCCCAGGAACAGGATCCACTTGAATGTCTGCACATGAATAGACCACTTGTTGGTGTTTAACCGAATACGCGTCAGGAAGTCCGCTTGGACAATCTGGGCTCCGGGGATGCAAGCCGCTGAAATGCTGGACTGGTTCTTCTGGTCCCAAGACAGAATGGGCTTGACCTCCCCCCGAGTGCTCCCTCAAACTCTTCATATAGGAGATCGCCGTGGTGTCGACCATTCTTAATGAAACTGACTCCCCCTTATGGAGACGGGAGAAGGACTGAAGGGCACCCCAAGCTGCCTGAGGCTCCAGAACGATCTAGCCCGGGATGAGAAGAAGCATAGCCAATTTGTCTTGGAGCAGGATCCATTCTGCAGAGGGCTCTCAAACCGGAACTGCTGGCATCAGTCGTGACCATGACCCATGAGATGGGGCAATTACGCCGGTTTAGAACTGAAGCCACCAGAAGAGGTTGCCCCTCATCCTCGATACGTGAAATAGGTTGACTGTTGCCCCTTGGTTTCCGTTGCTGTCGACAACCTAGCTGGAAAGAAGGGCGTACGTCTGCAGGGACCACTTGACCATAGGGATCGTGGAGCCCATTGGGCCGATAATCTTTGATACCATGAGGTCTTCAGCCATGAAGAGAAATTTAATTCTCCTCTGGAAAAAACGAGATCTTCCCCACTGGGAGTGGGATGGTGCCTTCCACTATAGAAAAAACAAAGCTGGGCTCCAAAGTACAGCGGGCGCTGGACTAGTTCTAGGTGGCTCTTTCACTGATCTAGGAGCCATCCACAGCTGGCCAAGGTGGAGACTACCTTCTCCCTGTGAACCAGCAGCTACCCTTTGTCTTGGGACAGCAACAGGAGGTTGAAGTAGTGAAAGGACGTACGTTCTGATGAGAGCCACTATGGCCAGATGAATTCTAGAGAAGACTTGGGTGGGGTTGACAGCCCAAAAGGAAGGAAGATGAAATGTAGATGTTATCGTCCAACTTGCAACCGGAGGTATTTGAGAAACTCCTTCGCCACCAGAACATGGAGGTAAGTATTTTAAGTCGATTAAGAATAGCCAGACGGAGTCTACATTTGACCCTTCATACTACATATACTTGTTTAGGTAAGCTAAGACTGTCACTGGTCGCCATAAACCTTTTCTCTTGTGCTACGAGAGAGGGGGGGGGTATACCCCCTGGGAATTTCCGTCCCTTGGGACATGTACCGCTGCTCCCTGCGACTTCAACGATTTAAGTCCACACAGATGTGCCAGAAGTTCCAGCCAGGCCTTTAAGGGTGAGCTTCTCCCGAGCGTTCAGAACCTTCCATACTAGAAACTCTTCCGATCAAACAGACGCCTAACCTTGGGGAAGACATAAGTATAAGGCCCACTAGCCGTGACCGAGGCTTGAGTATGGAGACATATGTTCTCTGTCCAGGTTTCCAAAGCCTTAGCCATAGCTGTTAGCGCCAGGTCAGGTCAACAGCCATCCCATAGATTTTCTTGGGTCTTGGCTTATTCTTCTCTCCAGCCCGTCCTGAAGGACGCAGGATCTTCTAAAAGAATGGTAACTTATTTAGCCAACCGTATTAATGCTGCAACTATGGGGGGAGTGTTCCCAGAGACTTCACTTCTTCTGTCATGAAGGGGTATACTCTGGAAATTTTTTTTTTTTTTGATGAAGCAGTTTTCATGTCCACCATAGTCCACTCCGATGATATCCTTTAACTCCGTAAGAATCTTAAAGAACCTCTTCGCTTAGCCGGGGGTGGAAGGGTCCACCCACCTAAGGGTCTCCTTAACCATCCTGACTAGTGGGGGAGCCAAAGAGCCATCAAGGCCGCTGACACTTTACATCACCTTCCAGCTCGCTGACCGAAGAATCCGGAGAAGCAGCGTAGGGCTGTAAGGATCCAAATCCTTTGGGCCGCATCAGCCAAGGAGCCATGTAGAATGGTGGACTGGCTCCGTGTGTGGGATGTATCCCATTTCTTTAGGGATTGATCTACCACATATTTCACCAGAGACTTTTCATACTTCATAGTTTCCAGTCTCTATTTCCCTCAACCGCCTGGGCATCACATTGGTCACATAAGGACTTGCCCTCCGGGACTCGTGTCCCATATCCCCAGCAGGCTCTGCGTTCAGAGCGGCTGTCACGGCAGTGGGTAAGGTGAATGGAGGAGGAATGGAGCGTCTCCTCTATTTGGAGGAGGAATGGAGCGTCTCCTCTATTTGGAGGAGGAATGCAACGTCTCCTCTAGTTGGAGGAGGAATGCAACGTCTCCTCTAGTTGGAGGAGGAATGCAACGTCTCCTCTAGTTGGAGGAGGAATGCAACGTCTCCTCTAGTTGGAGGAGGAATGCAACGTCTCCTCTAGTTGGAGGAGGAATGCAACGTCTCCTCTAGTTGGAGGAGGAGTGCAACGTCTCCTCTCGTCGGAGGAGGAGTGCAACGTCTCCTCTCGTCGGAGGAGGAGTGCAACGTCTCCTCTCGTCGGAGGAGGAGTGCAACGTCTCCTCTCGTCGGAGGAGGAGTGCAACGTCTCCTCTCGTCGGAGGAGGAATGCAACGTCTCCTCTCGTCGGAGGAGGAATGCAACGTCTCCTCTCGTCGGAGGAGGAATGCAACGTCTCCTCTAGTTGCAGGAGGAATGCGACTTCTCCAGTTGCAGGAGGAATGTGACTTCTCCAGTTGCAGGAGGAATGCGACTTCTCCAGCCGCAGGAGGAATGCGACTTCTCCAGCCGCAGGAGGAATGCGACTTCTCCAGCCGCAGGAGGAATGCGACTTCTCCAGCCGCAGGAGGAATGCGACTTCTCCAGCCGCAGGAGGAATGCGACTTCTCCAGCCGCAGGAGGAATGCGACTTCTCCAGCTGCAGGAGGAATGCGGCTTCACCTCCAGTTGCAGGAGGAATGTGACTTCTCCTCTTCTGTCTAGACGGCGAATCTCGTCTAGATCTAGACAATAAATGGAGAAAGTTGTGGTCTGGCAAGGTCTCGGACATCCTGGATCACAAATTGCTGGTCCGATCTTTTGAAAGAGCTGCAAAAGAAAGATTGGGGGGTGGGGACACCAAACGCAATCTCAAACCCTTGAGAATGCAACCTCAGCCCCCTCCCCTTGCCTGCACCTACCCAGTGCGCAAGGGCTGGCTGCAAAAAGGCAGTGACCTGTCCATAACCTCTGGACAGGACGTCAGCAAAAAATACATACAGTCTGCGGATGACCCATAAATGCTACCCAGGCCAGGGAAGCCAACCAGAAGAAAAAACATCTATTTATTATTATTTTTTGTTTTTATATTATCAAAAATATACATTTTTTTTTTTTTTTTTACATATAGTGCATCCTGGTGCAGACTCAGCATGGGGGAAGCCACCGCTCACTGTCTGAGGAAAATTCCCGCACTGACAGGAGGCAGACCTTTGAATCCCCGGCCTGGTGACGTCACCGCCCCCTCCACCTCGCGCCTGCGCCGTGAAGACAGCCTAACGGCACCTGCGCGGTCGCCGGACCACCTGCCACTGCGTGAACACTAGAGCCAGGCCTCACTATCACAGAGGCCCCGCACATGCGCAGAGCGGTGGCAGCGTCCGTGACCTGGAAGTACCGTGGCACCCTGGAACGCAAATGCATTCCATGCGCCGTGAGGGGACACAGAGGTACCGGAGAGTACCAGAAAATAAAGGGAAACAAACAAATAGACACAGAGGCGACTGCCATGGAGGAAGTGAAAAAGGTTCAGACCTTGCCAGCCGTTGATGCGTCCACCTTCAGGCATACCGTGGCAACCTCCATTCCATCACTGGGGTATATATTTTTGGAAGTGCAGTTGTTCACCTTTTTCCTTTCAAGCTTTGTTTCCATGCATTGCCTGCACCCAGGCTTCTGAGAGGACACTGATTGCTTAGTGCACTCAGCTGGAGCGGCAGATCCCTTCTTCTCTATGGAGTGTATACTGCCAAAGAATTGCACAGGCCAACTCGTAGCTCAGCCCTGAGCTGTACCGCATGGATGATATGCCAAAAATTCAGGAAATATTCCAAACGGACGCCAGCAGGAACAAACGTGATGTAGGTCCATGAGGAGGACAAAAAAGGAACACAGTACTGATAGGTGAGCTGACTTTTATGGGTATGGGGTCCTATAGCATTGGAGAGGAGGCGGGATTAACCCACACGTAGGCTGCCATGGAGTCAGTCAGGAAAATACATTTTTATTTTATTTTTAATTTAATTGATTTTTTTTATTTTTACACTTTTTTTTTTTTTTTTATCACTTTTATTCCTATTACAAGGAATGTAAACATCCCTTGTAATAGGAATCAGTGTGACAGGTCCTCTTTATGGAGAGATGTGGGGTCAATAAGACCCCACATCTCTCCTCCAGGCTTACAAACATGAAATCAGTGGAAAAAAAAATCACCGATCACATGCCGACAGCCGCGATTGCGGGTTTGTTTACTTCCGGGTACCGGGCGTGACGTCATAACGTCGCGCCCGGGCCTCCGACGGTCATAGAGATGACTGGTGACCATCTGGTCACCAGTCATCTCTATGCTTTCCAGGCAGCGCCGACCGATTCGCTCTTTGGGCCCCTGATGGCACGGGAGAGCCCGGAGAAGCACCGGATGGCGGCGGGAGGGGGGGGACGTCCCCCCCCTCCCGCCGCCTATAAGAATGGTCAAGCGGCGGAACCGCCGCTTTGATCGCTCTTATGGTGCACAGAATTGGCGGCTGAAGACGGCGATATCTGAATGATGGCTGTAGCTGCAGGCATCATTCAGATATCACCGCACAAAGTCGAGGACGTCATATGACGTCCTCCGGTGGACAAGTGGTTAAAAACGACAACGTTAAAAACGACGCAAAAATTTAGAGCATGTTCTAAATTTTTAATGCCCATTTTTAACGTCGCAAAAAAATCTTTGAAGCCCACACACGATCGTTTTTAATGACATTAAAAAAAAACATAATTTTTTACAACCCGAAAAACGGTCGTGTGTACGCGGCATAAGACTAAAACTAAATAAAAAAATTTGCTGCCAAAATTAACACAGGTTAGCACTTCATATTAAAAACAGTACATATTTGCTATGCAAGGGAAACTGCATGTAAAAGGAGGACACTATTTAAATGATACTCTTATTGGCTATGGCTACATATGCTGACTCTTGCTGACTGATCAGTATTGAACTTAAAAGAACGATCTAAGGGCCAGATTCACAAAAGAGATACGACGGCGTATCTACTGATACGCCGTCGTATCTCTGTTTCTATCTATGCGACTGATTCATAGAATCAGTTACGCATAGATATCCCTAAGGCCCCGTACACACGACCAAACATGTATGCTGAAACTGGTCCGCGGACCAGTTTCAGCATACATGTTCGGTCGTGTGTAGGCGCGAGAGGGCCGAATTCCAGCAAACATTTGCCCGCCAGGCCTTTTCCCAGCAGACAAATATTCCTGGACGTGTTTTAAAACCGTCCGCTGGAATCCTGCCCGCTCGGACATGTACGGTCGTCAGTACAGACCTACCGTACATGTCCGAGCGCCCGCCGTCCCTCGCATGCGTCGAATGACTTTGACGTATGCGTGGAAGCCTTTAAATGGCAGGCCCGCCCACGTTGCCGCGTCATCGTCGCGGCGACGACGCGGACACGCCCCGCGTATTGTTTACGCGCGGACTTCTGTACGATGGTTAGTACAGCCATCGTACAGAAGCCCTCTGGCAGACATGTACGGTGAAAACGGTCCGATGGACCGGTTTCATCGTACATGTTTGCTCGTTAGTACCCGGCCTAAGATCCGACTGGTGTAATTGTTTTACACTGTCGGATCTTAGGATGCAGTACCGCGGCCGCCGCTGGGGGGAGTTCGCGTCGTAAACCAGCGTCGGGTATGCAAATTAGGAGTTACGGCGTTCCACAACGGTTTTTCGCGTTCGCTACGTCGCCGCTTTTTGGTGCCTTAACTTTACGCAGCAATCATATTGCTGTATAAAGTATGGCCGTCGTTCCCGCGTCGAAATGTAAAAAATAACGTTGTTTGCGTAAGCCGTCCGAGGAATTACGCTACGCGTGTCGCCGCTCGAAAAAATGACGTCACTTCGCGCAAAGCACGGCGGGAGTTAGGAAACGGAGCATGCGCGGTAGGTCCGGCGCGGGAGCGTGCCTAATTTAAATGGCACACGCCCATTTGAATTGGCCCGCCTGGCGCCGGAGACCGCCGGCGTAGGTTTTCATCGCAAGTGCATGGTGAATCAGGCACTTGCGATGAAAACTTGTGGCGGTGTAACGTATCTGTAACTTCTGTCCTAGCCCCGGTCGCGGCGCAGTGTGTCACGTCCTCTTCTGCGGGGAGCCCTCCTCCTTCTCCCCCGCTGCCTTCTGGGACCTGTTCGTGTCCCAGAAGACAAGCTGGCAATTCAAAAATCACTGCGTGACTCACGCATTTGCAGTAGAAAACCGTCTGTGAAGCCTGAAGGCTCCACTGCCGGTTTCCCTTAGTTGAAATGGCGGCACCTGCACCCGAGCCAGTGGACTAATCGGCCTTAGGGGGCCGACATTGCAGGCTCCCTGGACAGGTAAGTGTCCTTATTAAAAAATCTGCAGCTACTGATTTAAAAAAGAAAGTGTGATCTGACCGAAAGTGGGATCGAGGGGACGTTTTCCAAACGGGCAGTTGTACAGAAGTCGATCGGTAGATTGATTTCTGTACAACCACCCTGCCCATACATGGATCAAAGTTGAGCCAGCTTAATGCTCTAGTTGTGTAGTTATAAAAGTAGTTTCAATTAACTGCTGTTTGCACCAGTGCAATTATTTTCTTGTTTTTGTTTCTTTTTTAATGTATTAAATAAAATGTATTTAATATTTCTAAATAGTGATGAAAATAATGTGCATAGACTGTAGCCAATCAGTGGCTGAAATATGAAAGTGTTTGCAATTTACTACAAACAAATTGGTACTTCAAGCATTTTAATAAATAAACCACCAAAGTGGATAATGGGGTAGATTCAGTAAGATATGCGCATTTTTTACGTAGGCGCAGGGCACCGTTTTTGCCCTGCGCCCCCGCAAATTTTCTGCGCTACCCTCCATTCACGGAGCAGTAGCTCCATAAATTGCGAGGGCGCTCCGGCAAAATGCCCGGCGTAAGCGCGCGCAATTTAAATGATCCCGTAGGGGGCGGGAATCATTTAAATTAGGCGCATTCTTGCGCCGAGCGTAGTGCGCATGCTCCGTCGGGAAACTTTCCCGACGTGCATTGCGGTAAATGACGTCGCAAGGACGTCATTTGCTTCAAAGTGAACGTGAATGCCGTCCAGCGCCATTCACGATTCACTTACGCAAACGACGTAAATTTCTAATTTTTGCGACGCGGGAACGACGGGTATACTTTAGCATTGGCTGCCCCTGCTATAGAAGGGGCAGCCTTACGGAAAAAAACGCTGTACGCAAACGACGTAAACTGCATACGCAGGGCTCGTGTAACGTTGTGAATCGGCGTTAGTATGCAATTTGCATACTATACGCTGACCCTAGCGGCCATCGCAAGAATGCAGCCTAAGATATGCGGGCATAAGAGCCTTTTGCCACGCATATCTTAGGCTGCAGTCGGCGTAACAAGCTTTCTGAATACAGAACACTCGTTACGCCCGGGCAAGTAAGCAATTGCGCTGCGTAACTATGGTTACGCAGGCGCAATTGCTCTCTGAATCCGGGCCAATAGCCCTATGTGCTAATCTCATCAATCCTAGCGCAGTACAGCTTTCTATTGAACTCATCCTCGACTCGACAGCCATAATAGCTTTAACTTTCAAAAGACTTGGTTTATTAGAACATTTTGTTGCAGTGGGACCCTTGACTCTATTCATACCTAATGTTATATTTTACAGCATGACAGGCTGCATGCAATCTGATCTCAGTTTTGGTAGATGATACCATATTCGAGGAAGTAAGACTAATAAGGGGGAGAGGACTTTGGGAAACTTGAAGATAAAGGGCTAGATTCAGGTAGCCGGGCGCATTGTTACGGCGGCGTAGCGTATCGTATTTACGCTACGCCGCCGTAAATCAGAGAGGCAAGTGCTGTATTCACAAAGCACTTGCCTCCTAAGTTACGGCGGCGTAGCGTAAATGGGGCGGGCGTAAGCGCGCCTAATTCAAATGAGTATGAGGGGGCCGTGTTTTATGTAAACGGGTGGTGACCCGACGTGATTGACGTTTTTTACGAACGGCGCATGCGCCGTCCGTGTACATATCCCAGTGTGCATTGCTCCAAAGTACGCCGCAAGGACGTATTGGTTTCGACGTGAACGTAAATTACGTCCAGCCCTATTCGCGAACGACTTACGCAAACAACGTAAAAAATTAAAAATTTGACGTGGGAACGACGTCCATACTTAACATTGCGTACGCCTCATAGAAGCAGGAGTAACGTTACACCAGAAAGGCCTTACGCAAACGACGTAAAAAAATTCCGCCGGGCACACGTACGTTTGTGAATCGGCGTATCTAGGTCATTTGCATATTCTACGCCAAAAACGACGGAAGCGCCACCTAGCGGCCAGCGTAAATATGCACCCTAAGATACGACGGTGTAAGAGACTTACGCCAGTCGGATCTTAGGCTAATTTTGGCGTATCTTGCTTTCTGAATACAGAAAGAAGATACGCCGGAGTAAATCAATGCTGAATCTAGCCCAAACTGTTTAAAAGCCAAAAGCAAGGTATAGTAAATCCCCAGCCAAGTTTATGTTGGCCATCTATATGATATTAGGGAGATTCCTCTTCACTTCCTGTTCTGTAGATACAACAGGAACTGAGAGGAAATCTCTCCACAGCAGTGGCGGCTGGTGCTCCAAATTTTTGGGAGGACGCAATCAAATTGAAAAATACTGAAAAAAAAAAAACATAAATTGCAGCCTCACTGTGTGCATCAAATGCAGCCATTGTGCCCCATGAAATGCAGCCACTGTGCCCCATCAAATGCAGCCATTGTGCCCATCAAATGCAGCCAATGTGCCCATAAAATGCAGCCATTGTGCCCATCAAATCCAGCCACTGTGCCCATCAAATGCAACCACTTGTGCCCATCAAATGCAGCCACTGTGCGCATCAAATGGAGCCACTGTGCGCATCAAAAGGAACCACTGTGCCCCATCAAATGCAACCACTTGTGCCCATCATATGCAGCCACTTGTGCCCATCATATGCAGCCACTTGTGCCCATAATATGCAGCTTCTTGTGCCAATGAAATGCAGCCACTGTGCCCCATAAAATGCAGCCACTTGTGCCCCATCAAATGCAGCCACTTGTGCACATCATATGCAGCCACCTGTGCACATCATATGCAGCCACTTGTGCCCATAATATGCATTTACTTGTGCCCATAATATGCATCTACTTGTGCCCATGACATTCAGCCACTTGTGCCCATCATATACAGCCACTTGTGACCATCAAATGGATTTTGTCTAATGGATTTTGCCTCATTTTAATACCCAGTGCCAGTGGTTACCAGGACAAACAGAATGACTCTCCCTATCAGGTCAGGGACATAGACAATGATACATCACTAGGGGTAACCAATGCATCAGTGGGAGATTTTTTTTACAGTGCCTGTGTTTAGTAGGAGGAGTAATAGTGCCCCATTGTTGGTATCAATAGGAGGAAATGTGCCCCATCATTGGTATCATTAGGAGGAATTATGCCTAATCATTGATTTCTGTAGAAGGAACAGGGCTGCATTGTTGGTGTCAATGGGATGAATAGTGTCTCGTATCAGTGGGAGTAATAGTACCCCAAGGGCCAGATAAAGGCAAGCAAAGGACTGCATCTTGCCCACAGGCCACAGTCTAGAGACCGCCATCCTAGAGTTGACAAGCATTTATCCCTTGCCGTGTGGAGGGTTGGGGGAATACTGCAGCAGCCATTTTTTTTTTTGACGGATGACAGAAAGTAAAGCGCATCAATACAAAACTGGATGGCTATAAAGAATATTTTTTGTATCAAATAATCTTTTTTTTTGGCTGTGTGTATATATTCAGGAAAACCCTCTGACCACAAAACCCCAGCATTCCACATAATAGATCCTATACCTGTATAACATTTATTTATTCATCATTCATGAATCCATCGTCTTGTGTGAAGAGAGTATATACAAAATGAATCACTTCCAGTCTCTAACTTCTGTCTTCGGCCCTGTGTGTCACAAGTAATTCATGAGTGCCGGGAATTGTTGGGGAAACGTCTGAGAACCTTCTGTGATGTCGTAGATCAGACACGGGGCCCACTTTGGTCTGTCTGACCTGCGATGTTGCACATAAATTGCAAAGGTTTATTTTATTATTATTTGTAGTATACCATGTTCTCTCTGGAGTCCAGGGACAGGGTGGGGGAGGACTGATGGTGCACTACTGAATGGCAGTAGTGAAATATCAGAGCTTTTTTTCTCAGAAAATAGGTGCAGGAACTCAACCACGACCCGTTCAGATTTCACAAACAGTAGAAGGGTCTTAACCTGCCTGGCGGTATTCCCGAGTCTGACTCGGGGTTAGATTTTCATGCTGCGAGCGGTAACCCTGAGTCAGACTCGGGCTTGCCTCGCTGGATGCACAGGGAGTGTTTACTTACCTTGTCCCTGGATCCAGCGATGCCACCGCGCTGTGTGAGCGAGCGGGACCTCGCTCGATTCACACAGCGTCCTCCTGTGCCGCCGATCTCCGTTCGCTGCGACGTTACGACGCACGGGAGCGGAGAACGGCGCCAAATTCAAAAAAGTAAACAAACACCTTACATACAGTATACTGTAATCTTATAGATTACAGTACTGTATGTAAAAAAAAACACACCCCCTTGTCCCTAGTGGTCTGCCCAATGTCCTACATGTACTTTTATATAATAAAAACCTTTCTTTCTGCCTGAAAACTGTAGATTGTCCATAGCAACCAAAAGTGTCTTTTTATGTCAAAAATAGTTTTAGAGCAGCTAGAAAACAGCGATAATAAATTATAATCACTTGCAGAATTGTGCGATAGCGATTTGTGGGGAAATTCGTCATAAAAAAAAAAATAATGACAGCGACAATTCTGCAACTGAGCAAATTTCAGTGATTTTGATTTGATTACATTATTGAATAATTTTTATTATAATTATATTATTATTTGTTATAATTATTTATAATTATTTATTATATTATAATTTATAATTTTGTTTTTAAAAAAATGTCATACCCGGGATGTCTACTAGACTCTTGTTTGGTCAGATTTAAGTGAGTTATTCCTAAAAATTACAGACCTACATTATAAAACGCCATATTTCCTTGCAAATAATGGTACCGCTTTCAGCATGTTTTTTCTGAAAGAATCATACCGCCAGGGAGGTTAAAGGGGCATTAAATATCAGAATTGCATTACATACAGAGTGAAGAGTTCAGGGGGTTACAAAGCTGTCACTTGTAAACACAGAAACCAGACTTCTGTGTTTACAAATGATTGTGGTGAGCAGGCACCAAAGGGTCTGAGCCAAAGGTGGTGGAACTGAGTTCCCCCAAGTTCCCCCTGAAAAAAAGCCCTGTGAAATATCAATATACTCAATTTTTTGTATTTTATTTATTTTTTTACTGGATGGTAAATATCATTTACCATGCACTGCATGGCTCAAAATTTCAAGTCCTGAGCTACTAGCCAGGTTATAAAGTGTAAGTTCACCTTTTTAGAAAATCTGTACGGTGAACTTACACTGGAGCCACTTCCCATCGCACCTGGTCCTGCTAACCTGCAGTCCGGTGATCACCCGTTCTGACCGATCACATCGCCGCTTTACCAGTTGGGGAATTTGAAATCCCAGCGGCTTTCTCTCCTCCTCACCTGCAGTGACAGGCCAGGCTAAGCGGGTTCTGATTGGTCGGCGCCACCCATGTGACAGCGACCACCAATTACAATGCTCCTATTTGTACTTCCCTACAAGGTACGTTTAGGAGCTTAAAGGGTCACTAAAGGGATTTTTTTTTTTAGCTAAATAGCTTCCTTTACCTTAGTGCAGTCCTGGTTTCATGTCCTCATTGTTCGTTTTTGCTTTGATGTTGCTGTAATCCTTCTCTGTTCTGAACACTTCCTGGTTGTCTGTTTCCTGATGAAAAAAGTCATGGGAGCTTTCTCTCTGTGGTCACTAATCAAGGAGGTGTGATTACTGTGTGTCTAAAACCCCTCAGCACCAATCAGTTTCGTTTTACAAGTCTCTGTACATCACACAAGCAGGAAACAGCATGCAAAAACTAAACTAAAAACTGCAGGTACATTATATGATTGATTTTTATCTATTTTTAATCATTTTTAAAAGGAATCAGTTAACTATTATGTCTCTATACTCTGTAAACATTCATTTAAGCAAAAAAAAAAAATGGTTCCTTTACAACTCCTTTAAGCTGCGGGGATTTTTTAAATCCTGGATGGTTCACCTCACAGATTTTACCCTTTAAAGCAGTGCTTCTCAAATAGTGGGGCGCTCCCCCCTGGGGGGCCGCGAGGCTCCGTAAAGGGGGGCTCGTTTGACCTCGGCAAATACTGCATACTGCAGAGAGAGGGAGCAGCGCGGCGCGATCACTTGAGATTGTCCCAGCGCAGCCCCAGTAGCAGCCCGACGCGGAGGACCACGTGACCCTTTCGAGGAGAACAGACCCGATTGGATAGACATAATGCTCTATTCTGATTGGCCAAACCCGCCCGTGTGACTCTTTGTTGGCACGAAGTGTAGCAGACCCTCAAGTGACATCATGGAATTTTTTTTAACAGGGATGTGAAGACAGGCGGAGAGAGAACGAGAGAAGGAGATAACAGAAAGTCTCCTGAAGGCTAAGACGAGGAAATATGACGAGGCGTATGTAGCGAGGCGTATTCTTTGTTGTAAATTGATCCACATTTCTTTCTTTTTTTATTCTCTTATACGTTAATAAGGATACAGTGTTATGCAGAGGTGTACTTATAACAATTTTATAGACAAATGATACTATTAACAGTCGAGCGGGGGGCGCGAAATGTTTTCTTCTTCCTAGGTGGGGCATGACAGAAAATAATTGAGAAGCACTGCTTTAAAGTAAGTGCAAAGGTTTGTTTAAAAAATAAATAAATAAATAAATAAAATGAAAATAACAAACATGTTATACTTACCTGCTCTGTGCAACGGTTTTGCACAGAGCGGCCCCGATCCTCCTTTTCTGGGGTCCCCCCGGCGGTGCTCCTGGCTCCTCCTCTTCAAGTGCCCCCACGGAGAGGCGCATTTCATGGGGGCGCGCTCCCAAGACTTGGCCCCGCCCTCCGGCTCTCGTGTCACTGGATTTGATTGATAGCAGCAGGAGCCAATGGCTCCTGCTGCTATCGATCTATCCAATGAGGACATGAGACAGCGGCTGTAGCTGCTGAGCTCGTTCCCATTGCTGGAACGATCGGGTTCAGGTAAGAAAAAGGGGGGCTCTGGGGGGCCGCTGCAGCACAAAGGGTTTTTCAACTTAATGCATAGAATGCATTAAGGTGAAAAACCTCAAGACTTTACAACTCCTTTAGGAACTCTTTAAGAACTCATCACCAGTTGCCCCACCCAAGCTCTACCCTGCCCAGCCACGAATCCCGCCCCTAAACACGCCTTTGTAAATTACCTCATGAAATGAAACCAAATTTTTATGCAGAATTAAGTTCCAAAAATAAATATTAAAGGGGTTGTAAACCTTCATGTTTTTTCACCTTAATGCATCCTATTCTTGTCATTGTAAACAATGATCTTTGTCATGTCAGTGGTAACCCATCCCCCCTACAGTTAGAACACGCTGAAGGAACACACAGTTGACCCCTTGATCGCAGATCACCATTCACAGCGTCTCCCCGCAGGGATGTAGTCCCAAGCGAGGGGGCGAGCACGCTGACTAACCCCCAGCTAGAACAGTTCAGATGATGGGGGCAAGCTTACGGAGGAGGGACAGGAAGTGAGAAATTCAGACAAAGAAAAAAAACATTTAGAAGGGAAATCGAAGGAAAAGGTAAGTGAATCAACAATGCACTAGCTTAAAGGAACCTATTTAGAAAATAAAAAACAAACCTTTACAACCCCTTTAAAGGGACAATAAAGCTTTGTGTTTTAAAAAAAATAACAAACATATCATACTTACCTCCACTGTGCAGTTCGTTTTGCACAAGGTGCCCCGAACGTCCTCTTCTGGGGTCACACCGCGACTCTCTCGGCTCCTCCCTGCAAGAGCTTACCCCCTCTGGGAAGCTCTCTCCCAAGGGGGTTACCTTGCGGGCGCGCTCTCATGTGATACAATTGGCGGCCATAGCCGCTGAGTGTGTCACTCGGCCCCGCCCCCGGCCCGCCGCGTCATTGATTTGATTGACAGCAGCGGGAACCAATGGCTGCGCTGCTATCAATCATCCAATGAAGAGCCGCCTCAAGCTGGGGAAAAGCAATGCCTGATCGCGCCCATAGAGATTTGGTGCTAAGGTAAGTAAAATAGGGGTTTGGGGGGGGTTCTGGCGACTGCAAGGTGTTTTTTCACCTTAATGCATAGGATTCATTAAGGTGAAAAAACACAAAGCTTTACAACCCCTTTTAACTCAAGTTTTATCTTTTAGATTTGGCAGGAATTCTGTTGTGTGTCCACTAATAATGATTTTAGTGTAGTTTTATAAAAAATATTGTTTTGATATTTTCAGCGGGAGGAGAGCTGTTAGGTATGCTGTACAGGGCTTCAGGGTTTTTCTTAACAGTGGCCCTGGTGACAATCGTAATGATTCAAAAAAATTCCAGTCAAATGAATAAAAAAAAAAGTTTTTCCTATACAGTAAGAAGCAACAAAACGTTCAACCTTTTTTTTTTGGGGGGGGGGGGGGGGGTTCAGTTGTTTAATGGAATAAAGATACTGACTCACTCCAGATACAGCTGTGACAGCTGGGGCTTGACTGTCATATGAACTTCTGGTTCTCCATCTGGAGTGTTTCCTCTATAAATTCATGCTAGCACAATTGTGTCTGCTCCTTCTACTACAGAAATGTAGAAGGGATGACTGACAGTCCTGCAGGAGTGTCCTCCACCCCTGTAATTCATGGGATTGTGAGCAGCATTATTAGCATTGCAACCTTTTAGTGCTGGAGTCCTGTGCTCAATTTGCACCATGGAAGCTATCTACAGTTTTTCAGGGCAATAATTTGCCAACTTGCAATATAATGGTAAAATAAAAATATGGCTTTGTCCAAAACTTAAAGCGGTGGTTCACCCTTAAAAACAAGTTTCTAACATGAAATTCAGCATACTAGCGTGAGCTACAGTATGCCTTTATTTTATTTTTTTTGAGCCGTACTCACAGTTTAATCCCGTTGTTAAGTTTCAGACTCCCCCGGGGGATTGGGCGTTCCTATGCAGAGGGAACATGATTGACGGCCGGCTATGGCGCGTCACGCTTCCCGAAAATAGACGGAGTAGGACTCGGCCTTTCACGGCGCCTGCGCACAGACTAGGAGCTGACTGCGCAGGAGCCGTGAAAGGCCAAGTCCTATTTCGGCTATTTTCGGGAAGCGTGACGCGCCATAGCCGGCCGTCAATCAAGTTCCCTCTGCATAGGAACGCCCATTCCCCGCGGGGAGCCTGAAACTTAAAGCGGGGGTTCACCCTATAAAAAAAAAAAAAAAAAATTTTCTTCTAGCATAAAATTCGGCATAGTAGCGCGAGCTACAGTATGCCTGTCTTAATTTTTTTATCCCCGTACTCACAGTGTAATCGTACATAGAAGATTCCGACTGCCCACGGGGAATGGGCGTTCCAATCCAGACGGAAGGTGATTGACGGCCGGCTCTGGCGCGTCACGCTTCTCCGGAAATAGCCGAAATAGGCTTGGCTCTTCACGGCGCCTGCGCATAGTCTGTGCGCAGGCGCCGTGAAGAGCCGAGACCTACTCCGGCTGTCTTCGGGGAGCGTGACGTGCCAGAGCCGGCCGTCAATCACCCTCCCTCTTGAAAGGAACGCCCATTCCCCGCGGGCAGTCGGAATCTTCTATGTACGATTACACTGTGAGTACGGGGATAAAAAAATTAAGACAGGCATACTGTAGCTCGCGCTACTATGCCGAATTTTATGCTAAAAAGTTGTTCTACAGGGTGAAACACCGCTTTAACAACAGGATTAAACTGTGAGTACGGCTCAAAAAAATAAAATAAAGGCATACTGTAGCTCACGCTAGTATGCTGGATGCCATGGTAGGAAAAAAAAATTTTTTTTTAGGGTGAACCCCCGCTTTAATTTATTTAGAAATATATATTAATAAAGCAGCTGAAAAAGGCCAAGGGGTAACCAGTTCATTGGGCCAGAAGCAGAAACATGTGTTCACCAGTGTTACCAGAGCTGGACCCAATGAGAAGGATGCTGTTCATGCAGATAAGCACGAGGGACTGTTTATGTTCTGAACTGTTTTACCGAAGGAGTGATTCTCAGATTCATTCTCTGTTATAAAGTTGCACATAACACCGTACCACCTACAAGGCAATGGGGCATGTAAGAAGTTCAACCACATCCTGATACAACTGCTGCAAGGCTTAGCTCATGAGAACCGAAGGGCATGAACCAATTACTAAGCCAAAGTGATCCAGAAATTCAGCTATACAGTATATTCCTCGACACGTCACTCACCCTACTGTGGGTTGTACTCTGGGGGGGGCACAGACAAAATTAAAGTGGAGTTCCAGGCTTTTTTTTATGTTTATTAAAAGTCAGCAGCTACAAAAAGTGTAGCTGCTGGCTTTTAATAAACAGACACTCACCTGCTCCACGGTCCAGCGACGCGCCAGCCGGAGCTCCGCTCCTCTCCCCCCCTCTCTGGCCGGCGTCTTCATTCTTAGTGTGGGAACCCGGCGGTGACAGCTTTCGGCTTCACGGCCAGGCACTCACTGCGCATGCGCGAGCGGCGCTGCGCACTGTGATTGGTCAGGCGATCGCCTGGGACCTGTCACGTGTCCCAGGCGATCACCTGCAGGGAGGGGCTACTGTAGGTGATATTACGTATCGCCTAAGCGGGACCTGGGCGGAAGGAGGAAGTGGGACAGGAAGTACCACTCCTCCTGAAGCCTCCCCCCAAAAAAAAATACATGCCAAATGTGGCATGTAAGGGGGCAAGGAGTGGTTTAAGCAGAAGTTCCACTTTTGGGTGGAACTCCACTTTAAATCTATGAAGCCAGGAAAAAACAGGACCCCTATACCATTAACTCACTTGACCTGTAGGGTTCCATGTCTGTCTGAAAAATTGGTCTTTGTTAGATGTCTTAGGCCTTGTACATACAGTCGGACGGTCCGATGAAAACGGTCCGCCGGACCGTTTTCATCGGACATGTCCGCTGCCGGATTTTGGTCTGATGTGTGTACACACCATCAGACCAAAATCCCCGCGGACAGCGAACGTGGTGACGTGGTCGCGACGTGGGCGCGACGATGACGCAGCGACGTGCGCGACCCTGGAAGGTCAATGCTTTCACGCATGCTTCGAATCACTTAGACGCATGCGAGGGATTTCGGCTGAGCGGACATGTCCGATGAGTTGTACTAACCATTGGACATGTCCGACGGACATGGTTTCAGCAGACATGTTTCTTAGCATGCTAAGAAACATTTGTCCGCTGGAAACCTGTCCACTAGGCCGGGAATCCGGTCCGGTCGGCCGTACAGACGACCGAACATGTCCGCGGACCAGTTTCAGCAGACATGTTCGGTCGTGTGTACGAGGCCTTACAGGAGTATCACAAGACAAGGAGGCAGAGATACATGAGGTTCGTATGTTTACTCGTCAAGCACTGGAGGAAAACGAGCACACATTTTCCCATAGAAAGCCATCAACATTCAGAAAAAAGATGTTCAGGTTCCTCGAAGGAGAATGCAACCCACTCGCCTTCAGAGAAATCACAATCATACATAACAAGTTATAAGTTCTCATACTTTTGACATCACTAAAGTGGCTATCTTTATTAGGCTTGGTTCACATATATGCAAATCAGATGAGTTTTTAACTGCATTGGATTTGCCTAACGTGAATCAGACCAACTTTCACACATTCGGTTCACACATGTCTGGGGCGGTCGTTTCTGAAAAGTGTCCTGTGCAATTTTGGGTCCGGTTTAGGTGCGAATTCAAGTAAACATTTGCACCTGAATCGCACCTAAATCACACCTGAACTGGTGAACAAAACCGCACCGGACTCTGGACTGCAAATCGCAGCCGGACATGTGTGAATCTAGCCTAAAGGTGGTGAAAGATACCATTGAATGGAAAAAGAAAGAGGAAAATACTTGCTAGAAGTTGAATACAACTTGACAAAGCACATGCCATTGAAAAGGGGTGTTGGAAAAGAACAACAGCATGTAATGTAAATTTGTAAATAAACTGACAATACTGTATGCAATTGACATATCTATGCAGCAGGTGGCGCTGTAGTATTATAGTGTATAGTTCATGTTTTCTATGATATAACAGGAAGTATTGTCTATCTCAGTGCATGTACTTGTATATTCCTGTTCATGTTTCTCCATGATGTAAGACATGTAATATATTTCTCCATGAAAGTAAAGCCATTTCTGTATCCAAGAAGCTTCCAACGCATGATTTCCATACTCAGCTAATAATGAGTAATGTGTATGCAATCAGGCAAACCCTTGCATTACATAGTTGAAGGTATATCTAAAGGAAATTGAATAAGAAAATTGTATATTGTATGGCCAACCTTAGGCCTAGTTCGCACTGGCATACTTAAGCATACATCCATGCAAGGGGCTGTTTCCCCTCCATGGGATGCACGGGGGTGTCATGCAACCGAATGCAAGCGGTCCCATTCAAGCCTATTAGGATGCAGCAGCTGCAGGGACGCGGCTGCTGGTCCCAATTTGACATCCATGCAGGTACGTGTTCACAAACTCGCTCTGTTTGCGTTCAGGGACATGAACTCGCACACACACCTGCAGGGATGCCAAATTGGAAACTGCAGCTGTGTCCGTGCAGCCACTGCGTCCTAATATTGCCAATACTAGATTGGCCTGGGTGGGCACACTTTCAGAACCCGATTTTATGCAGCCTTACCACCCTGCCTTGGTTTTATGGGGCTTGACAAATGAAGGCTTTCTTGATTACTATGGTAGTTGCAAGAACTTCCTTCTTGGTTGGTACAACCCAGCATTTTAGGATCTTCTCTGGTCTGGAGGTCTTGTTGGCCTGAAAGTGCTGATAATGTGTATTTGGCTCTTGGGGATATGAGGCCCCATTTGCCCCAAGACACGTTTAATAGCTTCATATAAAGACTTGCCAAATAGAAACTTTCCTGTGAATGGAATAGAACATTAACTTTGTTTTGATACTTTATCCACAGACCATTGCTTTGGACAGAGTGTCCTCGTGACTGTAACGGAGTGTGTATTACTCTGGCATTTAACTTGACCTGAATCATTGCTTCCTCAGCAATAAAGTCAGATGCAAGTCTGAGCTTCTCAAGTACCAAAGTTAAAGTATAAATTCATCCTGCTGCATGGCCCCTTCAATTTGCAAAGCCCGGAACCACAAGGATCTCCCGCCTTTCTTCATTTATTGGATTCATGTTTTGGTAGTTTTTCTATGTCTTTCCAGTATGTTGGTTCAAGTATGCTGTGTGTTTTGACAGTGTATGACAGCTTGCAGGGTGGTATTCCTTTGTAGTCCGAGTGGATCTTCTGACTTCAGGAAGTTCAGCAGGATCTGGTGGGGAACTTGATTTAGGCAATGTGAGTTCTACCTCTTGTTCTGACTCCTGCAAGGGTTTGGCTTTGATTGAACCTTTCTTCTGGTTTGCTTGGAATATTCACTTCACAACTTTCAGGGATCAGTGTTTATGGTGAACACTAACGATGGCACTGACCGACAGATCAAACAAGTACAGCCAAACCTGGGGAAATTTGCATACTGTTTAACAAGTATAATTCTATTTAAATCAGGTGACAAATCACAATAGGAAATGCTAGACAACACTGACACAAAACAATCCTGCCGCTCCGGGAAGACGGCTTATGATGAAACGCGTCGGAAGGGGCAAGGACGCTGATGTCATCACGTTAGCCAACATCGTACTTGCAAAAGAACAAAAACATACAGCGCACAAGGGTTAAGTGAATATCACTTTATAGTCTGTAAAGTATGGAAAAACATATATGCATGAAGAATTGAAAAATTGAAATAGCCACTAATAGCACACAGGGAAATAGAACATTACATTTTTTAAAAAACACTAATAAAAATAGTCCGCATTACATAGGCAGCAGTTCACGTGTTCTTTTGCTTTTTGCCCATGTCTCCTTAGTGGTTGACAGCCGCACGGGTTTGTGTTTTAGTGAAACTTCTTAAACCACTCAGAACACTGTGGTTTACCGTTCCTATGGTGTAGCGCTTCATGCGGGTGTTTCTTTGTAAACATCGTACTTGCGGCTTGCGGTTACTGAGCAGTGACCGGAGACGATTGGCAATAACAAACAGTGTGTATTCCCTAGTGTTGGGTCTGACACTTAACAAATGGGAGTGTAATGGTTTATCTTTTTAATAAAACCTGTTTTTAAACGGTAATGCACTATAGAAGTTTCCCTTCTTCCATGTTTGTGAGACCTGTTTGATTGCTTGGTGAGGATAACGTGAAGTGGAGTATTGCTGTGGAGGTGTCCTAGGAATTTATTTAAAAAGCTTAGGGCCAGATTCACAAAAGATATACGACGGCGTATCTCCTGATACGCCGTCGTATCTCTGTGATCTGCCCGTCCTAACTATGCGGCTGATTTATAGAATCAGTTACGCATAGCTAGCCCTAAGATCCGACAGGTGTAATTGACTTACACTGTCGGATCTTAGGATGCAATTCTATGCCAGCCGCTAGGTGGCGAGGCCATTGCGGTCGGCGTAGAATATGCAAATGACTACCCGTCGCTCTAACTTTACGTCGTTTCCGTCGAGATACGCGTCGTAAAATTAGGGCTGAGCCCTAGGCAGTGGCGTCACTAGGGTTGGTGTCACCCGGTGCAGTAAAACACGGTGTCACCCCCCTCTGTCTAGGCTGCCCAGCACCAAGCAGACAGTGCACGGGCACGGGGCGCACCCGAAACCAGCCCCTGTAAATGATAGTATAGGGCAGTATAGTGGCAGGTTAGGGTAGTATAGAGTGGTATAGTGGCAGGTTGGTGTAGTGGGGTGATATAGGACAGGTTAAGGTGGTATAGGGCATGTTGGGGTGATATAGGGTAGTTTGGGGTGGTATAGGGCAAGTTAGGGTTGCATAGGGCAGGTTGGGGTGGTATAGGGCAAGTTAGGGTGGTACAGGGAGGGTTGAGGTGGTATAGTGCAAGTTAGGGTGGCATAGGGCAAGTTGGGATGGCATGGGAAAGGTTGGGGTGGTACAGGGCAAGTTAGGGTAGCATTGGGCAGGTTGGGGTGGTATAGGGCAAAGTATGGCCATTGTATGGCCATTGTTCCCGCGTCTAAATTAAAAAAATAACGTTGTTTGCGTAAGTCATCCGTGAATGGCGCTGGACGCCATTTACGTTAACGTCTAAACAAATTACGTCCGTGCGACGTCATTTAGCGCAATGCACGTCGGGTAATTTTCCCGACGGAGCATGCGCAGTACGTTCGGCGCGGGAACGCGCCTAATTTAAATGGTGCCCACCCTATTTGAATTAGGTGGGCTTGCGCCTAGCGGATTTACGTTACACCGCCGCTAGTTTACAGGTAAGAGCTTTGTGAATCAGGCACTTACGCTGTAAACCTGCGGCGGTGTAACGTAAATGGGATACGTTACGCTGCCGTGGAGCAACGTAAATGTATCTGAATCTGGCCCTTAAGTGCTGGTTTATAATCTTACCAGACATTAACTCTGTTGAGTTAATTTAGCATGATCGTGGCGGATAACACTCGGTGATAACTGATAAGATGTATTTGAAGCACAGAAGCATATATATTTTTCACACGGAAACTTTGAATTGTCACTGTATTGGACTCTTTTTCACTGTTTTTGTTTTTCCATTTGTTGCACTTTTTTATTATATAGAACAGATCTGGACGTGGGCATAAGCATTCATTTTCAACAGCTAGAATAAAGCCCCATGCCACTAAATTTTCTGCAGATTTTTGTCTTCAGATTTACCAAAACCATGTAGTGCAAAGGCTGCCTGATTGCATACAAATTGAAACTCTAATGCCGCGTTCATACGATCGGACATTCCGACAACAAAACTGTGAATTATTTTCCAACGGATGTTGGCTCAAACTTGTCTTGCATACACACGGTCGCACAAATGTTGTTGGAAATTCCGATCGCCACTATAAAAGGGAAGTTCAATACCACTCTTTGGGCTCCTTCTGCTAATCTTGTGTTAGTAGAAGTTTGGTGAGAGACGATTCGCGCTTATATGTCATCCAGGGTTGCCAATCTCCCTCAGCATTTTTTACTGACAAAACATTGAAAATTTACTGGCGGAGCACAACCTGAGAAATTACAGAACTCCTATTAAAAACTAACACAGTGTATATTTAAACAGTATAAACATGATATGGAATTACTGACAATACCTATAACAAAGTAATTTGCTTGATTTACACTTAAAAAGTCAACACAGCATGAAATTATTAGCCCCTGATATTTACTGGCAGTTGTAAAAAAAAATCACAGATTTTTATAAACTGTCAGTAAATTGACTGGAGGTTGGCAACCCTGATGTCATCTGCTACCTGTTCCCGTTCTCTCAGAGTCTCAGAGAAATCAGTTTGTCAGAACTCTGTGTGAATATCAGCAGCAAAACAATTTAATTATTCTAGCATTAAAAAGAAAAAGAGAATGGGCTGCATTAACCACTTAAGACCCAGACCATTATGCAGGTTAAGGACCTTGCCCCTTTTTGCGATTCGGCACTGCGTCGCTTTAACTGACAATTGCGCGGTCGTGCGACGTGGCTCCCAAACAAAATTGGCATCCTTTTTTTTCCCACAAATAGAGCTTTATTTTGGTGGTATTCAATTCAATATTTTTTACTTTTTGCTATAATAAATATCCCCCAAAAATATATAAAAAAAAAAGTTTTTTTCTCAGTTTAGGCCGATACGTATTCTTCTACCTATTTTTGGTAAAAAAAAATCGCAATAAGCGTTTATCGATTGGTTTGCGCAAAATTTATAGCGTTTACAAAATAGGGGATAGTTTTATTGCATTTTTATTTATATATTTTTTTTTACTACTAATGACCGCGATCAGCGTTTTTATCATGACTGCGACATTATGGCGGACATATCGGACAATTTTGACACATATTTGGGACCATTGTAATTTTCACAGCAAAAAGTGCTATAAAAATGCATTGTTTACTGTTAAAATGACAATTGCAGTATAGGAGTTAACCACTAGGGGGCGCTGTCAGGGTTAAGTGTGACTTCATATGTGTTTCTAACTGTAGGGGGGCAGGGCTGGACGCGTGACGTCATTGATCGTCTTTCCCTATATCAGGGAACAGACGATCAATGGCACTGCCACAACGAAGAACAGGGAAGGTGTGTTTATGCGGCATTAAGGTTTGCCCTCATATTATATGGTTTTGGTAAATATGAAGACAAAAATCTGCAGAAAATCTAATAGTGTGTGTGGGGCTTTAGAGTAATTAAGATATTAAAAGCGTGTAGAGAGAGGCAGACATATTCCCGGAGGAATAAAACTTTATCTGCATGTATCTAACCTGGGAACTTTGCCAGCATGAATAGATATGAAACCTCTCATCATCAGACTGCACCGAAAGAATGTGTTAAGTCATCTTGCATGCAGCTAGATTTGTCAAGTCATTGGGTTCAGGCGAGTCTGATTAATTCCGCCCCTCCTGTATTGTGAGTGGACCTTAGAATCAAATATTTGCATCTGGATGATGGTCCTAACTTGTTTCCAGCTGTAACAGGATTAGACAGTTTTTTGTGGTGGCATATGAACACAGACTTTATTTTAGACATAGTAAAGCAGAATACAATCACAATTTTTTTTTTAAATGCAGGAATTTGGTATTACGGTAACGCTTTAGCAGAGATTAACAAAATGTCTCATACGTTTTCTAATGTCCTCTAGAGCAGTGATCTCCAAACTGTGTCCCATTGGGCCAAATGTGGCCCTTTGCTTACCTTTATTCAGCCTCTGGGCATTGTTCCTTCCCAAGGCACAAGTGCTCCCACTGACACCAACGATGAGGCACCATTCCTTCCACTGACATCAAAAATGGGGTGCCATTCCTTCCACTAACTTTGACACCAATAATAAGGTACCACTCTGTCACGTACTTAGTAGAAGTCTGAATTGATGAGGTTGGCCTCTCTTGTATCTCCATTCTCCAGCCCTGACCCCACTGAAGGTGGAAAAGATGGTGTCAAGGGACAGGAGGAACATGAGTGCAGGTGTTGATAGCAGAACCAGCAGCATGAGATGCAGGCTTGAGTAGTCAGGCAGGACATGAGGCCAGGAGCAGATGTGATGCACGTTGGACCAGCTGAGGTTAAAGGGGCACTCCGCATGTACTGCAGGTTTTGGAAGCGTAGCTTGTCGAAGTTCCCAACAGGCTTTAGGCAGGAACACACTGCAATGACTCAAGCGGTTATGAAGGACAGCGGAAGCAGGGCCATTGATAGGGTAGTACAGCTGGCCCTCCGGTACCAGGCCGAGACTCCATCAGTTCAAAAGGAGGGCCCAGGTACCTGCCGAGCAGGAGGGCCAGCTGAACTGTCTTGTGACTTGACGGATGAGCGTCGGGTTGATGTCACGTTGCAGGGTGAGAAATCAAAACAGCTTACTCAAACGTTCGGGAACTGGCTGCAGGGGTTCTGCGCTTACGCCAGAGTGCTTTGTGAGCGGTTCACGGAGTTGGCCACGTCCCTCTTTTGCTATTTGGACCTTATTTGGGGTGCCTACAAGGTCTATGGGGGCCAGTGATGGTTTCACTACCACACTCAGTTTCGCCAGTAAATGGCGGCACGTATGGACTTCCGTTTTGATTGTCAGGACAGTAGCCTGTAGTTACTTATGTGTCCCCACAGGCCTTCGTCCTTTCAGTCCCCGGCCGGCGCTCCCCCCGGAGTGTCGGCTGCCCCCAAAAAGGGTGTCTGCTGGCTCTTCAATGAGAGCCACTGCAAGTGGTACACCGTGTGCCGCTTTAAGCACGAGTGCTCCAGTTGCGGTGGTGCTCACCCCGCCAGCCGGTGCTTCCGGAAGGGAAAACAACCCCTTGCCAGGTCGGGTGCCAAGCCTGACCTTTCTAAACCGGAGGTCGCAAGCGAACGTGTTAGAGATGCTTCCCTGGCTTGACTGGTACCACCTTCATAGGGAGGCCTTGATCTTGAGAGACGGCCTGGACCGTGGTTTTTGGATACCCTTCACTCCTTCGGATGTGCCTACCATGGCACCTAATTTAAAGTCCGCAATTGAATTTGAGTCCGTCGTGGCCGAGAAGCTTTGGAGGGAGCTGGAGTTGGGGCGGATGGCGGGACCATTTGATTTCCCCCTTTTTACAACCTGAGGGTGTCCCATCTTGGTGTTGTCCCGAAAGAAGGCAGAGGGTAAATTTCACCTTATCCACCACCTGTCCTACCCTTCTGGCTCCTCGGTCAATGGCGGCATCGATAAGAAGAAATCCTGGGTCCACTATGCCTCTTTTGACAGGGCGCTTCAGCTGGTTAGGGCTGCCGGCCAGTCGGCGTTGTTGGCAAAGGTGGACATCGAGTCCGCCTTTCGCCTCCTCTCAGTCCACCCGGACTGCTTCCACCTCCTGGGCTGCCACTTTCAGGGGAGCTACTTTTTTGACATGTGCCTGCCCATGGGCTGTGCCATATTGTGTTATTTCTTTGAACTGTTCAGTAGCTTCCTTGAGTGGGTGGTTGCCCAGGAGGCCGGTTTCCAGTCCTCACTACATTACTTGGACGACTTCCTCTTCGTGGGCCCAGCGGACAGAGGTCGGTGCCAGCATCTCCTCTCTGTTTTTCAGGACACCTGCAGACGGTTTGCCGTTCCGCTGTCCACTGACAAGACCGAGGGTCCCGTGACTGTTTTAGCCTTTTTGGGAATACAAGCTGTATGCGGCCTGTCTAGCACTTATGGTAAGGACAGGCCCCTCCCCCCATTTTGGAATTGTGTGCTCACAGTACAACTGTGACTGGCACTGGTATGAAATGTTCAATGTTCAAAATGTTATGTTTGCTTTAATAAAGCTGTGGCCTTGCCCTTTCCAACCTAATGGTTGTAAGAGTGTTTATTTATTGGGGTGAAGGGGCAAGGGGGGAGGTTTGTTATGCACATATATATTGCAGATAAGGGGTACCTGGCTTCATTGCACCTCAGCAGTCATGAAGGCCTCTTGAGCCCCCTTAGGGAAAGAGAGCCTTGACTGTTTGGGGCATGGCCAGGTACTGTACAAGGCGGTTGTCATCTAAGGATTGGTTAATTTGGGGGTTAGAGTGGGCCTGAGCTCGGGTAAAAGGGATCACCCCAGGGAATTCTGGGTCTTTTTGGAAATGTGCTGGGAAGAGCTGCCCACCCTCCCGCCCCTTTTTTATTTGGTATGTCACAGCTTGCTGCGGTTTCTTGACCTTGCCAGCATAAAATGGCTGTAATGGGCCATGCCCTTGTTGGAAACGAGAAGTAGGAGGCCTGTCCAGCACTTATGGCAAGGAAAGGAATCCCCCTCCCATTTTGGAATTGTGTGCTCACAGTACAACTGTGACTGGCACTGGTTATGAAATGTTCAATGTTCAAAATGTTATGTTTGCTTTAATAAAGCTGTGGCCTTGCCCTTTCCAACCTAATGGTTGTAAGAGTGTTTATTTATTTGGGTGTAGGGTCAAGGGAGGGGAAGGTTTGTTATGCACATATATATTGCAGTTAAGGGGTACCTGGCTTCATTGCGCCTCAGCAGTCATGCTTTGCAGGCTGATTTACAAATAATAGTAAAAATAAAAAATAAATCATGCAAATATATGTGCATTTATTATTATTTTTTGTAAAAGATAGACTTGGCATTTAAGTAAACTTTTATGACCCCCATTTAAAGCCCAATGCACCCATAATTTTGCCATACTTTAGTACTTACCGTATATACTCGAGTATAAGCCAAGTTTTTCAGCCCTTTTTTTTAAGGCTGAAAATACCCCCCTTGACTTTTACTTGAGTCAGTGTACCTGAAATTATTGAGAGGCTGCAGGTGTCCATCGTTTAAAACCTGCGGTCTCCCCCTGGTCCCTTCCGTGATAGGCGGAACTGTGTCTGCTGAGAAACACCTATCACGAACATTCTCTCATCCTTGGGTTTCCCAGCAGACACCGTGTTCAGTGTTCCACCACAACGCCATTTCATCCTCGGACAAGAGGACATCCGTGATTGGCGGAACACTGAACACAGTGGGCCAGATTCATCAAGGGGATACGACGGCGGATCTCCTGATCGGTCGGATCTATGCGACTGATTCATAAGAATCAGTTCCGCATAGATCTCCCTTAGATCCGACTGGTGTAATTGACTTACACCAGTCGGATCTTAGGCTGCAATCTACCGCCGGCCGCTAGGTGTCGTCGCGTTTTTTTACGCGTCGGATATGCAAATGAGGAGAACCGCCGATTCAAGTCCGGCGGATAGTTACTTTTTCCGGCGGATAGTTACCCCTGCTATATGAGGGGTAGCTAATGTTAAGTATGGCCGTCGTTCCCGCGCCGAGATTCAAATTTTTACATCGTTTGCGTAAGTCGATCGGGAATACGGATGGCCGGAATTTACGTAACCGCCGAAAACAATGACGTCCTAGCGACGTCATTTGGAGCATGCGCACTGGGAAATTTCGCCGGCGGCGCATGCGCAGTTAAATCGGCGCGGGAACGCGCCTGATTTAAATTGTACACTCCCCCTAGCCGCGGAATTTGCATTCTGCCGGGGGAGTTACGATCCGCCGGTGCAAGTTTTGAGGTAAGTGCTTGGTGAATACTGCACTAGCCTCGCTAAATTGCACCGGCGGATCGTAAATCACATAGATTACGCGGATCTAAAGATCCGATAATCTATGTGAATCTACCCCAAAGTCTGCTGGGAAACTGAGTCTGACGATGAGAGAACGTCCGTGATAGGCGGAACTGTGTCTGCTGAGAAACGCCTATCACGGAAGGGACCAGGAGGAGACCGCAAGTTTAAACAATGAAAGGACGCCCGCAGCCTGTCAATTTCAAGTACAGTGACAATGGGCACAGTGACGATGGGCACAGTGATGATGGGCACAGGGAGGATTGGCACAGTGACAATGGGCACAGTGAGGATGGGCACAGTGAGGATGGGCACAGTGAGGTTGCAAGGGGCACAGTGAGCTTGGCACAGTGAGGTTGCAATGGGCACAGTGAGGTTGGCACAGTGAGGTTGAAATGGGCACAGTGAGGTTGCAATGGGCACAGTGAGGCGTGCAAATGGGCATTATTGACCCTCTTTTCAGCTTACAGTAGCTTATGCATTCTCACCCTAGGCTTATACTCGAGTCAATACATTTTCCCATTTTTTTGTGGTAAAATTAGGTACCTCGGCTTATACTCGGGTCGGCTTATCCTCAAGTTTATACGGTACTTATCCTGTTAAAGCATGCAGATCGAAGGTCCAGACTTCACTGACTAATTTAGCTGTTTCTGTGGAATTTCTGTGTGATTTAATGCGGTGCAACTTTCATCTAATTCATTTGAATGGGCTGAAATCTCACTGGATCACACCAAAAGTAATGTATGCACTACTTTTTAACACGCACTGCAATGGATTGCATGGTACTGCGGTACCATGCGGTCTGGTGCAGGCAAATACAGTACATTTGCATTCTCTGTTTGGGAATACATTGACAACCGCAGCAGATCGCATGCCCAGTGCGCTTTAATCGCAGTGCGGGAAACGTGCACGCAATGCAGGTTTCCCGCACAGTGTTCTGGTGTGAACAGGCACTTAAAGAGTATTAAAGCCACTTCCTTTTTAAAAGTGTAATTCCCCATCAAACGATACATTCCTATTTCAATTATGTCTCTGTGAGAAATAACATTTCTTTGTATTGTGTGTTTTGAAAACTGAATGGCCATCTTCTGCGCACAAAGATCGAATATTTTGTCATTTTCCAAATACGTAACCTCTAGCTTATCTCTGACCCGCCTTTTGCTTTATTTTGTCAAATTTCATCCCATAAAGGAAGGTGATTCATTGTGAAACCAGCTCTGAGGGAGATCATCTTTCTGTATAACTCTGCCCAGCCCCACCAAGGCAGCCTTACAGGAGGAATGATTCACTGAGCCATGTAACCATCTGCTCCCTACACTGCCGGGACAATGCTTTTCTACATATTATTTTGAACAGCTGATTTTTTTCATTTTTCAAATGACAAAAGTTGCAGGTTTGACCTCAATCACAAAATTGCAGGTCTTTGCTACAATTATGCAAGTTCAAAGTTGGTCATTTTAACCCTCTTCTGACTGATGCCTACAGGCTAATTTCCTTCCTAAATACAAAATATATTTATCAGCGTATAACACACACCTTCAATTTAAGAGGGAAGTTTCAGTATTTTTTTTTTAAATAAACCACTTTGAAGCAAAATAATGGTCAGTGCCCATCTTAACAGCCTGATTAGTACCCATCTGCAGCCTCAATGCAGCCTGATAAGTGTCCATCTGCAGCCTCAATGCAGCCTAACCTGTGCCCATCTGCAGCCTCAATGCAGCCTGATCTGTGCCCATCTGCAGCCTCAATGCAGCCTGATTAGTGTCCATCTGCAGCCTCAATGCAGCCTAACCTGTGCCCATCTGCAGCCTCAATGCGGACTGATCTGTGTCCATCTGCAGCCTGATCTGTGCCCATCTGCAGCCTCAATGCAGCCTGATGCCCATCTGCAGCCTCACCATCTCTCATGCAGTGAGGGAATCACCGATCCGTCATCTCCTGTTTACTCGGCTCTCAGTCGGCAGTCACATACACAGTCCTGCCTCCGCCATCGGCATTGGACCAGCTCCTGTGATTGACAGAACACTGGTCCAATGCCGGTGGTGGAGGCGGGACTGTGTTTGTGACGTCAGAACCAAGTGAGAGCTCGTGTGTATGCTTTTCCGAGGGGGAAAAAAACATGCATGCTCAGAATCAAGTATGAAACGGGAGCGCTCGTTCTGGTAAAACTAGCGTTCGTAATGGAGATGGCACATTCGTCACGCTGTAACGGACTGAAAAGCACAAGGCTGAAAAGCGCGAGGATCAGCATAAGCAGCCCAAAGGGTGGTGCCATTTGAATGGAACGTCCCCTTTATAGTGCCGTTGTACGTGTTGGACGTCGCCGCGCTTTGGTCGAGCGTTTTTTTTGACTGAACGTGTATATGCACGGCAGGCTTGAGAGGAATCACGTCGGGAAAAAAAGTCAGGTTTTGGCATGGCAGGAAAACTGGTTGTGCGTACAGGGCATCAGATGCAAAATTAAAGCTATAACATTTTAAGCAGTTAAGGAACCGTTTTTTTTAGGAAGTTGGAAGTTGGAAGTCGCGAAAACGGATGGACGTAATTTACGTTCACGCTGAAACCAATGACGTCCTAGCGACATCATTGGGAGCAATGCACGCCGGGAAAATTCACGGACGGCGCATGCACATTTAAATCGGCGCGGGGACACGCCTGATTTAAATACGACACTCCCCCTAGCCGCGGAATTTGAATTCCGCCGGGGGAGTTACGATCCGCCGGCGCAAGTTTCGAGGTAAGTGCTTTCTGAATACTGCACTAGCCTCTCAAATTTGCGCCGGCGGATTTGTAAATCAGATAGATTACGCGGATCTAAAGATCCGCTAATCTATCTGAATCTAGCCCACTGTGTTTGAAGGAGGAGGAATGTTGCCTATGAGCCCAAGAACACCATCCCCACCGTCAAACATGGAGGTGGAAACATTATGCTTTGGGGGTGTTTTTCTGCTAAGGGGAACAGGATAACTTCACTGCATCAAAGGGATGATGGACGGGGCCATGTACCATCAAATGACAACCTCCTTTCCTTAGCAAGGGCATTGAAAATGGGTCGTGGGTGCGCATGCGCGGGTTCCCGAGGACGGACGTGTGCTGAAGGAGCTCCGCACCTCCCCGGCCAACAACAGCTATAAACAGCGCAGGTAGCGGCACCCGGTCACCGGGAATAGCGCGATCGGTGGCCCGTGGCGGCGATGAACAGAAGGGCGAGGGGACAGCCGAGAAAAGGCCATTGTAATCAGGCTAAACCCCACGGAGGAGCGGGGCCTTCCCCTGGACACAGGCCGCAATCCAAGATGGCGCCGGGACGCGTCGACACACGAGGCAGCCAGGCCTCCAGGTCACAGAAAACACAGCAAGAAAATGAGGAGATCCAGACTGAACATCCCAGGGATCCCTTCTCCTCACAGTCCTCAGGAGAGCAGGAGGCAGAGCAGCAGGGTGAGTCCCTTTCACAGCCCTCATCCCCAGCCACATACAGAGGCATGCAGGACATGGTGGATTCCCCTATGTCATCTATGGACAGGAATATGGCTGAGCTAACTGAGGCAGTGTTTAGCCAATCCAGCCTGCAGGCATTAACACCTCAACCACCAGTATACTCGGGGGATGCAGTCCTGCTAGCACGCTTCTCGGCTATGCTGCAGAAGGAGCTATCTATAGCCTGCTCCTTGATTACCACAGACCTTAAGAGAGACATCCATGGCCTGGGACAGAGATTTGAGATGATAGAAACTAAAGTGGACAGTACTGTCAAAAAGGTCAATCAAAACTCAAACATGATCGCCGATCTTCAAGAGCGGTTGGAGGAGGCCTATACAAAGATTGAAGATTTGGAGAACCGCTCTCGCAGAGAGAACGTGCGCATACGGGGTCTACCGGAAAGCCACACTGACCTGGAAGGAGCAATGAAGGATCTGATGAAAGAACTGATTCCTGACATCAAGGCACATCATATGGAAATTGATCGCATTCATCGGGCCCTGACGGCCCCAAGGAAAGACGGCCTCCCGCGTGACATTATAGTCAAACCGCACTATTACCGAATCAAGGAGAGGATGATGTTAGCTGCTCGCAATAGACAGGAACTGGTACTGTATGGAACGCAGATTCAACTTTTCACTGATTTAGCCCCCTCTACGGTGCAAAAACGCAGGAATTTGAAACCATTGCTGCAGCAACTTGTGCGTAAGCAGATAAAGTACAGATGGTCTTTCCCATTTCGGCTGTCGTTCTCATATCAAGGCCGATCCCATTCCTTCACAACATTTTCTGATGGCGAAGATCTTTTGTTGAGCCTTGGAATCATCGCTCGGGAATCAGATGCCTCCGTCTCGCGCCAGGACCATCGATCCATCTCCCCGCTGTGGCAAGATCGACGACACCCACAGCCCTCTAGATCTCCTCAGACGACCTGAACACGGACTTAACTACCCCCTGGGTTGGGGTGAGAAGATATCCCTCTTTAGGACTGAATTTTAGTCCACTGGGGGCCGTGGCCCGAACCTAATAGCCCTGGTTGCGCGCAAAGCGTGTAGTTCCTGTTGTACCCAAAACAGGGTTTTTATTTTATTTTTTTTTTTTTTTTTTTTTTTTTTTTGTGTTTTTTTTTTTTTTTAAGAACTTTTTGTAGAACTTTAATTTTCTTGTTTTATTTTTTTTTTTTTTTTTTTTTTTTTTTTAAGAACTTTTTGTAGAACTTTAATTTTCTTGTTTTATTTTTTTTTTTTTTTTTTTTTTTTTTTTTAAGGGACTTTTTTACACATCTCCCCCTTCCCCCTTTTTTTTTTTTTTTTTTTTTTTTACCCCCCCCCCCCCCCCCAAATTTTTTTTTTTTTTTTTTTATGTCCCTCACCAATTCCTACATTGACTCTTGGCTGGGTACCTTTAACGTTGAAATATGTTCCATGTTTTATTCTTTTTATGTCTTTTTGACCTGCAATTATGGTTTTAGTAGGTTGGGTTGGGGAGGCCATCCATGCCACCCAGTTGCGAGACTACTTCTCCTCTACGGAGGAGGGTACCCTTGCTCATGCGACTCTGGATGTTGCATCCGGTTGGGGCTACTCCCCATAATGTTGTAAATTATCTCAGGTTGCCTGTAAATAGTTTTACAGGCTTATGGTCTAATGTATGCTTTTTGTTCTTTTACCTATATTTCTTTTTCTCTTTTCCCTTTGGTCTCATCCTCCTCCCCCGAGTTCAGGCTCCGCGCTCCACCATGTCCACTTGGCCCTGGTCCCAGGTTGTACTGGAAATCTGTCTTTGTACTGCTTCCTGCTCGTGCTGGTTGACACAAGGTAAGAGTGCTCTGCCCCACCACGATGGCCGGTAGTTTTCCCACGGACTATTCAATAGTCACCCACAATGTACATGGTTTTAATTCCCCTATTAAAAGAACAAAGGCTTTTCAATTCTATCACAAACAGAAAGCTGATGTCCTCTTATTACAGGAGACTCACTTTTCTAAAACGTCGGCTCCTAGGTATCTAAATGTGAAATATCCACAATTTTATTTGGCGAGCGGACCCGCTAAGCGGGGTGGGGTGGCGATCTGCCTATCTAGGCGGACCCCCTTCACTCCCCTCACAGTGGTGAGAGATAAGGAAGGTAGATATGTAATGGCTGCTGGTCGCCTTCATGACCAGCTAGTCACCTTCATATCTTACTATGCCCCGAACACGGGACAGACTGAATTCTTTAGCAAAATGCTCAGAATATTAATGCCTAAGGTACTGGGACAGGTGATAATGGGGGGGGACAGTAATATCCCGCTAGATAGAATAACGGACAAATCGGATCCAGCTAGACCGATCCTTAGAAGGCCACCGACGGGTAGTAGCAGGGTGGCGCGCCTGTTACATCTATACGATTTGATAGATGCATGGAGGGAGGGTAATCCCACGGTAAGAGACTACACGCACTTTTCGCAGGTGCACCACACATATTCCCGGATAGATCACATTTTAGTGCGTACCCCTTTGCTGCCGTATATGACGTCGGTTAAGATACTGTCGACCCCATGGTCAGATCATTCTCCGGTTAAATTGTCAGTGAAAGGACTGTGGTCTAAACCCGGCCCTTCTCCTTGGAGACTTAACGCTAGCCTACTAAATGATCCCTTACTGTACGCTGAAATTGAAAAGGCACTACAAGAGTACTTCAGTAATAATAAGGCTTCGGATACTTCCCCTACCATTAATTGGGGTGCCCATAAGGTTACGGTGCGGGGTAAATTGATCCAATTGGCTGCTAGGGAAAAGAGGAATCGGGAGCAATCAATAAGACTATTGGAGGAAGATCTAGACCATCTGTTGGAGGAGCAGCGCAGAAACCCCCAGACTGACATTAGACGTAAGATAGATGACGCACGACTGGCTCTTAATCTTAGTCTGACCACCCGAGCAGAAAAACATATTAGCTGGTCCAAGCATAGATTCTACACAATGGGAGATAAACCCACCACAATGTTAGCCAGGAAGCTAGTGCCCCGACAACACGCTGCCACGTTACCTAAATTACGACTACCCTCAGGTCACCCCACTCAGAATCCGGAATCCATTCTTGGGGAATTTCAGAAATTTTATGCAACACTTTATAGCTCTCCTGCTAGCTATGTGCCCTCAAAGGCGGATCAGTTTTTCCACGATGTGCAACTGCCCCGACTCACCCAGGCTCACAGGGAACTTATGGAGGGGGAATTTACGGAGTCCGAAATTAAACTGGCCATAAAAACCATCCATCCCTCTAAAGCACCTGGACCGGATGGCTTCACTGGCCATTACTATAGGAAATATAGCGAAATTCTAGCTCCACATTTGTGTTCCTATTTTAATGACTTAAGGAGGGGAAGTAATATTCCTGACCACGAAAACGTAGCGTATCTACACGTTATACCAAAACCGGGTCGGGATCACGGAGATTGCGCCAACTATCGCCCAATCTCCTTGATCAATACAGATCTAAAGTTATTGACGAAGGTGCTAGCATTCAGACTAAATACATTTCTTTCAAATTACATCCACCCTGACCAGGCGGGATTTGTTCCCAACCGTCAGGCATCAGATCAGACTCGCAGAGTCATAAATTTAATCTCGGCAGTTCAGTCGGACTGGGACTGTATGGGTCCTAGGCAGGGGATGCTGCTTTCGCTCGACATCCAGAAGGCGTTTGACTCTCTCTCGTGGGAATACCTTTTTGATGTATTGCACCGTTTCGGTTTCGGTGAGCGCTTTCTGGTACTCTTGCGAACGCTGTATCATTCTCCCTCAGCATTATTGAAATTGAGGGGCTACTCATCCCCACCGTTCGATATCAAAAGAGGAACACGGCAAGGCTGTCCGCTATCGCCGCTGCTATTTGTTTTAGCAATTGAGCCTTTGGCGATAAAAATCCGTTCGAGTCCCAATGTCAAGGGTATAGTTTGTGGGGAAGACGAGCACAAGTGCTTGTTCTTTGCAGATGACCTGCTATTGACATTGTCGTCGCCCATTACTTCCCTCCCTAACTTATACGCGATTTTGCAACCATTTTCAGAAATTTCAGGACTCCGAATTAATCACGAGAAATCAAGAGCACTTAATATATCTTTACCGAAATCAACTCAGGAGACTCTTGAGCGCTCACACAGGTTCAAGTGGGACAGGGAAGCTCTTCCCTACCTCGGTATAAATTTGACCTCATCTGTCCAGACGTTGTATAGCCAGAATTACCCAGCCCTATTTAAACGCCTATCAGACGATTTGGCCAGGTGGCAGATTCATCCCCCTTCGTGGTTTGGCAGATTGCACTCCATAAAAATGAATGTACTACCCAAGGTTCTATATTTGTTTCGTACCTTGCCTGTGTCACTAGTTCGATCTGACCTCCACATATTCCAAAAGAAGATATTGCAATTCGTCTGGGGAGATAAGAGGCCTAGGGTGAATAGGGGTACTATGTACACACCAAAGCAAAGGGGTGGCTTGGGACTGCCTGACCTTATGAAGTACTTTTACGCGGCCCAGTTGGCCCACCTTACGAGGTACCATTCCCAAAAGCCTGACGCAATATGGATGACTATGGAATCCTATGCCTGTCGACCTGATTTGATATCTCATATTATGTGGCTCCCTATGAGGGACAGGCCGGTCATACTGTGTCCGACACTGTCATTCTCATTGGAAATTTGGGACAGGCTCTCCAGGAATAGGACGTTTAAATCCCCTCACAATCCGTTAGCACCCTTGTTAAAGAACAGGGATTTCACCCCGGGCCTCTCTCCAGTAGGGTTTCACTGGTGGACAAATAAGGGTCTTCTACGAATTGCCGATCTTTGTGATCACAAAGGGATATTGTCGGAAAAAACGTTAGTTGAAAAATACCAAATGCCAGTGACTGAACGCTTTAGATATACGCAACTGTACCACTTTTTGCAAACTGTCGCCCGCAAAGGCGATTTAACTACTATGACTTCTATGGAGTATTTATGTAGGCAATACGATAAAGTCAGGGGCCATATTTCTGCTATTTATTCTATCCTGTCATACTCCTCGAAAAAGTTGGGCTATATGCTCCAATGGGAGGAGGATTTGCAGGAAACGTTCGAGATTGACGAATGGCACAGGCTGTCGGAATCGGCGTCTCGATCGATCATGAATACTTCCATTATAGAAGCTAACTACAAGGTCCTGCTGAGGTGGTATATGGTCCCGGCTAGACTGGCCGCTTTCGTGCCAGGTGCCTCTCGGGACTGTTTCAGAGGATGCGGACAGACGGGGTCCACATTCCATATGTGGTGGACCTGTCCTAGGGTCCGGAGATTCTGGATCAGGGTGTACAATTTCATCTACTCCCTGACCCAGATCAATTTAGTTAAAGCTGCTAAACATGCGCTCCTGGGGGGTAAGATACCTGACGCTTCAGGACCCCAGAGGAGACTGGTGGCATTCATATTCACCTCAGCAAAAATAACCATAGCGAGAAACTGGAAGTCCGCGGCCTTGCCATTTGATCAACTTAAATACAAATTGTCCTGGCTTATGTTGAATGAGAGGCTAACGGCGCTCACGCAGGACAAGATGAAGCAGTTCCATAAAGTCTGGGATCCTTGGATCTGCTACTTAACTGGTGATCCTGGGTCGAGTGGTACTTAGGTATATCTTGTGGATTATTTAACGGTGCGCGGAGCCTCAACTCTCCCAATTCCCCCCTCTTCTTTCTCATCCCACTGTCTCCTTTCCTATTGTTCTCCGACGGGATTGGATCCCGCCTTTTTCTGCTTTACTGCCTCCTTTTCACAAATCTGGAGTGTTGTTTACCATCGCCTAAATTGCCAATTGAATGATGTGGAGTTACATATGTTTTGGGTGGTCGTAACCCTCGTAGGCAATGGCACGATGTGATGGTGAACAGATTGTTGAATCATTGTCTAGAGAAGGAAGTGACGTTGATATGTACTACTTTTTGTCTGTGAAGAAAACTAATAAATACTATTGAAACAGAAAATGGGTCGTGGATGGGTATTCCAGCATGACCAGGGCTTTTTTTCAGGAGAAACTTGGGGGAACTCAGTTCCACCACCTTTGGCTCAGACCCTCTGGTGCCTGCTCACCACAATCACTTGTAAACACAGCAGTCTGGTTTTTGTGTTTACAAGTGACAGCTCTGCACTCTGTGTGTAACCCCCCCTGAACTCTGCATTCTGTATGTAATGCAATCCTGGTATTTAATGCCCCTTTAAGACCCTTCTACTGTTTGAAATCTGAACAGGGTCGTGGTTGAGTTCCTGCACCTGTTTTCTGAGAAAAAAAGCTCTGAGCATGACAATGACCCAAAACACATGGCAAGGCAACAAAGGAGTGGCTGAAGAAGCACATTAGGGTCCCGGAGTACCCTAACCAGTCTCCAGACCTTAATCCCATAGAAAATATGTGGAGGGAGCTGAAGGTTCGAATTACCAAGCGTCAGCCTTGAAACCTTAAAGGATCACTAAAGGAAAACATTTTTTTAGCTAAATAGCTTCCTTTACCTTACTGCAGTCCTGGTTTCATGTCCTCATTGCTCATTTTTGCTTTGATGTTGCTGTAAAACTGCTCTGATCTCCACACTTCCTGGTTGTCTGTTTCCTTATAACCACAGTACTGGGATCTTTTCACTGTGGTCTAAGCTGTCATTACTGTGTGTCTAAAACTTAACAGAACCAGATTCATTTTAAAAACAAAACACTGCCCTGGATTTGTTTGTTTTTGTTCTGTGTGTCTCTCTAGTTCACAGGAACATGAAACCAGTTTAAAAGTGAAACTAATCTGCAGGCACATTATATGATTGATTTGTATCTATTTGTAATCATTTTTAAAAGGAATCAGTTAACTTTTATGTCTCTATACCCTGTAAACAGTTATTTCAGCAAAAAAAAAAAATTCCTTTAGTGACCCTTTAATGACTTGGAGAGGATCTGCAAAGAGGTGTGGGACAAAATCCCTCCTGAGATGTGGGCAAACCTGGTGGGCAACTACAAGAAATGTATGACCTCTGATTGCCAACAAGGATTTTGCCAGCAAGTACTAAGTCGTGTTTTGCAAAAGGGTCAAACACTTATTTTACTCATTAAAGGGGTTGTAAAGGTTTGTTTTTTATTTTCTAAATAGGTTCCTTCAAGCTAATGCATTGTTGGTTCACTAACGTTTTCCTTCGATTTCCCTTCTAAATGTTTTTTTTTCTCTCTGAATTTCTCACTTCCTGTTCCTCTTCAGTAAGCTTGCCCCCATCATCCGCAAACGTACAAAATCAGCAGGGGATCAAATCCTTTTTTCCCTCACTGTATTTATGGAAAGTGCTGCATAAATTGTCAGCCCTATATAACTACCTCAACTAAAACATATAGGCCTGGATTCACAAAGCACTTACGCCAACGTATCTCAAGATACGCTGCGTAAGTGTAACTATGCGCCGTCGTATCTGTGCGCCGTGCCCACAAAACTAGATACGCCTGAAAATAGGCTTCCTACGACCAACGTAACTTGCCTACGCTGTCGTATCGTGGGCGCATAGTTACGCCGGGCGCATTTGCCTCTCCCATAGATTTTCAATGCACATATGCAAATGAGGGAGATACGTTGATTCACAAACGTAGTCATATACACGGTTTGCGTAAGTCGTATGTCCGGCGTAAAGTTATTCCCCATATTTGAGGCGCAACTCATGCAAATGTATGGACCAGGGAACACAGCCGTCGTATTTTATGTCGTTTACATAGTTCGTGAATATGGCTAGGCGTAGGTTAGGTTCACGTCGTAGGCAGTGATTCAACGTATCTTAGGCAGTTGTTTTGACGTGATTCTGAGCATGCGCACTGGGATGCGTCCACGGGACGGCGCATGCGCCGTACGTTATTCGTATCTTTATGACGCTCAATCCATCATTTACATGGGGTCACGCCTCATTTGCATGGCTCACGCCCACTTCCACTTACGACGAGTTACGACTAAGAAACCCAGTGTAGATTTGGAGGCAAGTGCTTTGTGAATCCAGTGCTTGCCTCTGTGCGCTTCGTCGGCGTAGAGTATATTAGATACGCTACGCCCGTCTAAATATGCGCCGATGTCTGTGAATCCGGGCCATAGTACTTAATTTGGATGAGTCACTCAAAGTACTTCCCTAGTGAAAATTTTAGTATGACAGCCAGGCAAAAAAAACAAAACGCACCGCTCCAGGTCTGTCCAATACTATAAATCCCTAAGAAGATACAGTGCAGGTCCGGCTCGTTCCGAGAACACTGAATACAATATAGGTGGATGACCACACACCTGATGGTAAAAGTCAGATCTTTTTATTTCAACAAGGTAAAATCTTGACAGCAGCACATAGCAGAACACACAGTGAACGTGGTTGACGCGTTTCACGTCACAGACGCTTAATCCTAACCTGCCAGGCAACTAGCATTTTGAAACTAAATCACAATGGCAGTCTACATATTTTTCTTGTGACAATTTTTTATCTTAAACAACAAAACATATGTGAATTATATATAACATGATATGAATGAGTGTGAGCTGTGCGTTTACACCCCATTCGTTAATATCAGCTACATCTGTAAATTGTCCTTCTTGTCTTAGTAACTGCAGCCAAGAGCATACTGTCAGAAAAGATTTATCCTACTTGTTATGAGGGCAATCTACAGAGTTTTCCCGCTTACAATGATCAAATACAAGTCTCCTTTAGGAGTGACTGATAAATCAGCTGCAATACATCATCTGAACAAAAATAGCAAAGCCCCAAATCATTGTGTGAGTCCCATGTAGATACAGTAAGCTCCAGTGAGTCAGCGTCATTGTGACTCAAAGTGCCACAGTGACAGGTTGTATGAGGAAACAGAAATCACAGACTGGGAACATTTCATTCTGTTCATTCCAGTTACCATAAATGCATACCAAGCAGGGGGAATTTGTGACAAAGTATCATATGTCTGACTGGAAGTATTTGCATTTACTATTTGTATTCACTCTTGCTGTCTATTTTATCACATCATATTTGAGAATGTGTATAGAAATGTACAGTATATTAAATAGCAATGATTAAAACAGTGATGGACTGGATTGGTTTACTTTAGGAAATCTTCCCCTTCACGATCTGTCAGACCATTTCTCTTTTCCCATATACACTACATCAATTTAAAGCAGAATTCCAGGCAAAAATAATTCACAGCCTGGTTCCCTACTGCGCATACGCAAGTCACGCTGCACATCTTCATTGGTCCCTGTTGTCTTCTGGGACCTGTGTGTCTCCCAGAAGACAGTGGGGGGGACAGAGGAGGGGCCACACATGGCATAGATCACCACAAAGCCTGAAGTGATCTATGCCCAGAAGTGGGACCAAATACCTGGATTACACAGGTATCTGCTCCCCTCTCCCCCTGAAAGGTGTTGGATATATGCAACAAACTTAGCTTAGAATATATATCCGATGCAGTTTAGATAAAGGACACAAGATGTCGCTAGTGAGCATTGATATGATAGACTGTGTTCTTTATGATATGTTGTGCTTTCTGTATCACAATGATGTACTTGTTGGTTTCTTCTTCCTGCTTGTAATCTGTGTGTGTCCTCACCATGAGGCAGAGAGACATCTTTGTCTGTGTGATGATGTTTCAATAAACAAGCCAGTTCCTGTCACTACAGAATATGTCTGATCTGAATTAGACTCCGCTGCACTTATCCATCATACTCTGCAACAGGTTATGGGCCCAGAGTCCGGATAAAGTCTTATGACCAGGTGCGGCCTAAGCAGAACAAAAGCCTGAACGGAAGACAGCGTGGCTGATGCGGAGATCGACATAAAGAAGCTTTCCAGTGACATCTCCTATAGACAAGTAAGACTGTTTATATATAAAGGAGGGATAAAATGGCCGGAAACTCAGAGCTTAAACTCTCAGTGGCAAAGCTGAATAATGACAATTACCAGCTATGGAAGTTTAAAGTGGAAATGCTGTTATCCAGAGATGACTTGTGGGAGGTTACCACTACAGACAGACAACAGGATAATAATCAGGACTGGGACAAGAAAAACAGACAAGCACGTGCCACAATAAGTTTACTAGTAGAAGATGATCAGCTCATTCATATTCGCAATGAGGACACAGCGAAAGGCATGTGGAATGTACTGAAAAGACTGCATGAAAGACCCAGTTTAAACAACAAGCTGTTTATGCTGCGGAAACTTTACAAAATGAGACTTGGCAAAGAACAGGACATGCAGGAGCATATAAACGCAATGCTGGAAGTGATTGCGCAACTCAGATCAATCGGGGAGAACATGACAGACAGTCACATTGCAGCCATGTTGTTATGCAGTTTACCTGATACATACACTGCATTGATAAATGCACTGGAGACACGAGCCGAAACAGATTTGACGGTAGCATTTGTTAAAACCAGGCTCATAGATGAGTATCAGAGAAGAAAGGAATTAATGCATGACTCCACAGAAACCGACACCAGTACCGCTCTTAAAGCTACAGACGCAAGATTACACACAGGGCCGGACTGGCCCACCGGGAGACCGGGAAAAATCCCGGTGGGCCGGCTGCCTGGCTGCTCCTGGAGGCCGGTGTCAGGGCAGCGGCGCCCGAAAAAAACATGGCTGCGGTCGGGGCTGGCCGACATACAACTGTATGTTTGGATTTGTCCGATTTCCGCTCTGTTAGCCTGGCCCCTCCTATGTGTTGTGTAATTTCCTGTTTACGCTGTTGTTTTGTGTCCCCGGGTTTGTGGCTGGCGCACACTAGTTCCTATCCAGCCCTGCTTGCGGCAGTGCGCATGCGCGCGCATCTGTCTGCTGGTCACCCCGGAAGGATGATTCTTTCTATTTCCTCTCCGCAGGTGAGTGTGCTGGGCTGTGCCAGTGAATGGCCTTTTTTGATCTGCCAGCGCTCCGCTCCCTCCTTCCCCCTCCACGTCACACAGAGTCAGCAGGCATCTCCTGCTGTGTGGCTGCGAGTGTGAAAACTTTGGCCGTACTGCTGTTTGAAAAGCCCCCCCCTCCTCCTCCTAGACCAGATCGTGTCTGCTGGGGGGGGGGGAGAGCTAGTAATGTGGCTTCAGAGCAGAGTGTCTATTACATTCTCTGTCACAACACTGCTCGGACCTGCACTGACAGCCCACACCCCCCCTCCTCACACAGACGTCAGACAGGAGAGAGAAAAAAAAGATACAGATAGCAGGATCTTCTCTCACCCTCCTCGTGTGTGTCCCACAGCCTCCCACATTCCAATCCTCGGCATCTCCTCCATGCTTCCCAAAGAAGCTCCAGCAGCAGGTAGATAGTGGAAATGGGAAAGGACAGCTTGTATTATGGATGCTGCCTGCAACCCCCCACAGAGGATCCACAGCTCTCCAGGTCAGCTAAAAATCCTTGCTTCCTAATGAGACTTCTCAATGATGAAAAGAAAGAAGCACACAGGTGGGACAGTCATTGATGGGGCTGTACAGAGTGTGTTGTCACCTCCCTCAACCAACACAGAAGCCCACTAGTGTGGTGCACTACAAGCCCCAGCATGCTCTACCAGCCTATGTATGGCACAGGCTAGTAGGCCTTGTTTGATGACCAATCCAGGGCCCAAGCCTTCATCTTTGGTAAGGGAAATATTTCCCCCCTCTCATCTCGCCAGCCTCTGAGCACACTTATGTAAGGGAGAGCTCTGTGGACTGTGAAGGGGGACTCTGATGTATGTGGGGGCTTTGGTGATCACAGACCCCTTTACATCAGGATTCTAAGAGTACCTCTTCGGGCCAGTTCACTCCAGACACAGTTTCATGTGCTTTTTTTTATGCAAAAAATGCAGGCACAGTGTTTTCCATGTATTCCAATGGCTCTAGTTCACACCATGCAGTCAGTTTCCAGTCAGTTTCTGCACCGGAAACTGACTGCATGTTGTGAGCTAGAGCCATTGGAATACATGGAAAACACTGTGCATGCATTTTTAGCGCACAAAACTGTACGGAACTGCGTCTGGTGTGAACTGGCCCTTACATCAGTTTCCCTTTACATTACAGTCCACAGAGCTCTCCCTTAGAGCCTTTTCACATGGGCAGACTCTGCCAAGCAAATCCACAGGCTGCAATGATGGGCACGGTCAGGCTGCAGTGATGGGCACAGTGAGGCTGCAATGATGGGTACAGTGAGGCTGCATTGATCTCCTGTACCATGCCCGCAGCCCCTGACATCTCCTGTACCATGCCCGCAGCCCCTGACATCTCCTGTACCATGCCCGCAGCCCCTGACATCTCCTGTACCATGCCCCCTGCCTCTGACATCTCCTGTATCATGCCTACATCCTCTGCCATCTTGACATCTTCTGTACTATGCCCACAGCCTCTGACATGTTCTGTATCATGCCCACAGCCTCTGACATCTCCTGTATCATGCCCACAGCCTCCGACATCTCCTGTATCATGCCCACAGCCTCTGACATCTCCTGTATCATGCCCACATTCTCTGCCATCTTGACATCTCCTGTATCATGCCCACAGCCTCTGACATCTCCTGTATCATGCCCACAGTCTCTGACATCTCCTGTATCATGCCCACAGCCTCTGACATCTTGACATCTTCTGTACTATACCCACAGCCTCTGACATATCCTGTATCATGCCCACATTCTCTGCCATCTTGACATCTCCTGTATCATGCCCACAGCCTCTGACATCTCCTGTATCATGCCCACAGTCTCTGACATCTCCTGTATCATGCCCACAGTCTCTGACATCTCCTGTATCATGCCCACAGTCTCTGACATCTCCTGTATCATGCCCACAGTCTCTGACATCTCCTGTATCATGCCCACAGTCTCTGACATCTCCTGTATCATGCCCACAGTCTCTGACATCTCCTGTATCATGCCCACAGCCTCTGACATCTCCTGTACCATGACCACAGCCTCTGACATCTCCTGTATCATGCCCACAGCCTCTGACATCTCCTGCACCATGCCTACAGCCTCTGCCACCTTGACATCTCATGTACCATGCCCACAGCCTCTGACATCTCATGTACCATGCCCACAGCCTCTGACATCTCCTGTATCATGCCCACAGTCTGACATCTCCTGTACCATGCCCACAGCCTCTGAAATATTAACATCTTCTGTACCATGCCCACAACCTCTGACATCTCCTGTATCATGTCTGCAACCTCTGACCATCTCTTGTTTTATATCATGTCTGCAGTCTGGAGAGGAGTCAACGGTGGGAGCACTGCTGGGATGGGGCTAGCCCTATGTGCTTTCATATCTATGTATAATACACTCTTCAACTGTGCTTTAAAATGCATGATTTTCCCTTTTACGAACAAGAAAATAATGACGTTTGCTGTTGGGCCGGTATAATAACGCTATGGGGCTGGTATGACATTTTTTCCAGGGCTGGTTTTTACTCCCAGTCCGGCCCTGATTACACAGAAAAGAAACCAGAGTGTGTTTCAGATGCCACAAACAGGGACACATAAAGAAAGACTGTACTATATGGAGAGCAGAGCAAATGAGACAACGTCCCTCTTATGCTAAACAAAAGGTCAAAACCACAATCCATGACCCGAGGGAAGGCAACTGGAATGCCACATTTAAGGCTACAGGCAACAGTAAATGCCAAGACTGGTGCATCGATTCAGGGGCAACCAGTCACATGACGAGTGATAGAAGTTTCTTCACAGAACTTGATCCGAACAACAAAGAAACTATTTACCTTGCAGATGGAAGCAAGATACATGCAGAAGGATGTGGGCACGGAACCCTTGTATGCCCTGATGATACAGGACACAATTTAACCATACCAGTGAAAGATGTACTTTATGTTCCTAATCTAGAAGGAGGACTCTTATCTGTGAAGCGTCTAACAGCCAGAGGACTCACTGTGAAATTCCAAGGTGACAAGTGTTCCATTCTAAACGGCAAACAGACAATAGCAAGTGCCAAGCTGGATGATCATCTATATCATCTCGACACAGTGAAAGAAAAGGTGAGACTATGTACACACAAGCACAATGACTGTATACATAAATGGCACAGACGTCTAGGTCACAGACACCCAGAATGCATACAGGAACTACAGAGGAGGAATCTGACAAGGGATCTGATAATATCCCCTTGTCCAGTCACTGTCAAATGTGAGTGTTGCATCAAATCCAAAGCTACAAGAGCAACACTTCCCAAAGTCAGTCAAAAGAGAGCCTCAAGACCACTTGACTTAGTTCACAGTGACGTGTGTGGTCCCCTAAACCCACCAACATCTGGAGGCAACAGGTACATAGTGACTTTCATAGACGACTATTCAAGATATACAGTCACCTACCTAATGCAACACAAGAGTGAAGTTTTCGACAAATTACAAGACTATGTAACAAAGACAAGTAACAAGTTTCAGAGGAAACCTCTCATACTCCGGAGCGATAATGGAGGTGAATTCACAGGAGGTAAGATACAAGAATACTTAAAAAGGCATGGAATAGAACATCAAAAGACCGTTCCGTATACACCAGAACAAAATGGAGTAGCTGAAAGAAAGAATAGAACTCTGACCGAAATGATCAGATGTATGCTGACAGATTCTGGACTACCACAAAAATACTGGGGTGAGGCAGTAATGACAGCTACATATTTGCAGAACAGACTTCTTTCCAGAACAGTGGAGAAAACCCCATATGAACTATGGCACAATGAGAAACCAAGTGTAAAACATCTAAGAGTTTTTGGATGCAAAGCATTTGTCTACATACCTGAAGAAAAACGCACCAAGCTCCAAAACAGAGCATTTGAAGGTATCTTCGTTGGATACAGTGACAATGTCAAAGGTTACAGAATCCTAGATCCCAAAACAGCCAAGGTTACCATTAGCAACAGCGTAACTTTTGTTGAAGATTTAAGAGACAATGTAATGACAACAGTAGAAGCAAGAATTCAAGAGAAAACTGACATTGACCAGCCCATCTCTGTAACTTCTGAACAAACAGTTGAAGTGAGTGTAGACTCAACCAGTACTGAAGAGCAGACACAAGAAGGCTCAGACACAAAAATGAGACGGTCAACAAGAGAAAACAAGGGTAAACCACCTATACGTATCTCATACAAAGCAAGTACTACCAGTATCAACGAACCTGTAAAATGGGAAGACATATCTCAACTTTCAGAACAAGAAGCAACTAAATGGATAAAGGCTGCTGAGGAAGAGATAAAATCCATGCATGACACTAAAACATGGACACTTACAGAACTACCACCCGGAAGGAAAGCCATAGGCTGTAAATGGACTTTTAAAGTGAAATACAATGCAGATGGCACAATTGAACGATACAAAGCAAGGCTAGTAGCCAAAGGCTATTCTCAAAAATATGGAGAGGACTACGATGAGACGTTTGCACCAGTAGTCAAGCACACTACAATACGGACTTTACTGACAGTAGCCGTCACAAGGAAAATGCAAGTGAAACATTTTGATGTGAAAACCGCGTTTCTACATGGCGATTTAACAGAAGAAATCTACATGGAACAGCCGCCAGGATTCGAAGATGAACAAAGGTCAGACCTAGTATGCAAACTTCGCAGGAGCATATATGGCCTAAAGCAAGCCGCCAGAGCGTGGAATATAAAAATAAATGAAGTGCTTACAGATCAAAACTTTCAAAGGAGCAAAGCAGACCCCTGCTTATACACAAAGAAATTGGTAAACAGATGGATCTATTTGCTTATTTATGTGGATGATATTCTGATTTGTTTTGAGCAAGAAGGGGATGAAGCAGAAATACTTGAAAAACTAAATCGGCACTTTGACACCAAGGACCTCGGCAATATAAAGAATTACCTCGGCATCCAGATCGAAAGAGAGGAAGATGGCAGCTTTCTTCTGAATCAAAGACACAAAATACAAGAAATAATTGAAACTTTTGGAATGGAAGACGCCAAACCAGTGAAATCTCCCATGGAAACCAACTACCTAAAGGAGATGAAATGTCAAGATAACCCATTACCAACTAATACTCAATACAGGAAAGCAATAGGGAAATTGCTGTACCTTACCACAGCTACAAGGCCTGACATTGCAGCAACAGTTGGAATCCTATGCAGAAAGGTTTCAATACCAAATCAAAAGGACTGGAATGCTGTAAAGCGAATCATTCGCTATCTTAAAGGGACTCCTGCACTACAAGCTCAAGTTACCAGCAAGCGATGAAAGCACCTTAACAGGATATGTGGATGCTGACTGGGCAGGAGACACCAATGACAGAAAATCTACCAGTGGTTACTTATTTTTCCTGTCAGGAGGCGCCATCAGTTGGACTAGTAAGAAGCAACTCACTGTTTCACTGTCATCTACTGAAGCAGAATACATTGCTGCAGCGGAAGCAAGCAAAGAAGTTATATGGCTGAGACAGCTATTAACAGATTTAGGTCAACCACAGTTGGGACCAACAGAAATCTATGAGGACAATCAAGGATGCATTGGACTTGCACATATGGAAGGAGTTAATTCAAGAACCAAGCACATTGATGTGAAGTTTCACTTTCTTAGGGATCTTCAAGAGCAAGGTCTTCTTGAGTTACTTTATTGCCCAACAGAGGAAATGACAGCAGACATCCTTACAAAGCCTCTGACCGCCGAAAGACATTCAAAGCTTACGAAGAAGATAGGTTTAATGGACTAAGCCTCAGTTTGTTGAGAAGGGGTGTTGGATATATGCAACAAACTTAGCTTAGAATATATATCCGATGCAGTTTAGATAAAGGACACAAGATGTCGCTAGTGAGCATTGATATGATAGACTGTGTTCTTTATGATATGTTGTGCTTTCTGTATCACAATGATGTACTTGTTGGTTTCTTCTTCCTGCTTGTAATCTGTGTGTGTCCTCACCATGAGGCAGAGAGACATCTTTGTCTGTGTGATGATGTTTCAATAAACAAGCCAGTTCCTGTCACTACAGAATATGTCTGATCTGAATTAGACTCCGCTGCACTTATCCATCATACTCTGCAACAAAAGGTGCCAAATGTGACACCAGAGGGGGGGGGGGTTCCGAAAAGCAGAAGTTCCATTTTTGGGTGTGTGACGAGACCCTTGCTCGCCCAGGTCCTGCTCTCCCGACACTCCTCTGCTATCAGTGAGTCAGCTTGCAGATTGCAACGTCTGATGGTCCAGTCATCCAAGGTTCCGGGATCCAAACTACAGCTATGTGCCGTTCAGACCCATTAAGAACACACACCAGGCAGGCTGTATGTATGTTCAAGCAGGACTCTTTATTTTCAAGTACACAGCACACTTTTATACAGAATTTGGAACATCCCACTCCCAACAACCGCTTTCCTATTGGTCAATTGTAAAGTATATGCAGTCCTCACTCAGGTCCTCCTTAATCATGCAAATGAGGACTTGAAATAGTCAACAGGGATTGGTCCAATAGCTTGGATAGAAAGACTATTATGTGTATTGAGACAGAAGCCCCAGGGGGTAATCAATGTACACAATAGCCCACTCTATTTAGTAGAACTTAATTACTACCTCTGAGAGGTTACATTTCTTTAGACAATAGAATGCTAATTCAATACTCCTGACAGGAGACTTCTGACCTTTAGAACAATACAAAGTCCCTTAGCGTAAACACATACATCTTCAAACACACATAATAGATTCAATTAACCTTCAATCCACAATTCTAGCCAGACGGACTGTCTCCGACAGAAGATACCCACACCTGATAATCAAAAAGCTTTAAAACAGGGTTATCACATAATGGAAATGTCTCAGTATAGCTCAGTAACCACTCCAGTACTCCAAGGTCCATGACAGGGTGGAACTCCACTTTAACCTAAGTTGTTATGTTGCCTGTACACCCTACATCAGGGCTGGACTGGGACAAAAATGTGGCCCTGGACTTCATCCAGACTGGCCCACTTTGACAGGTCTCTCCCATGGCAGCTGGACAACTCCCGCACCCCCCCGGCCACCCGCACCCCCTCTCCCCCTTCACTAGCCACTAGCCGTTCTATTTTTATTAGATACTGGTACTCTTATAGGCAGTACCAGTGGGAAAGCTAGACATTATTTTATTTCACCCGAGGCAAAGAATCAGTTTGGTGCTCCCCCTTATGGGACAAGATTAGGCAGAAGTGAGAAAATCCCAGGCCATAGCTGTTGAGTCAGCTGTCTGTCCCCTCCCCTCTGGTCATCCCCCTGCTTCTCTGTTCCCCCCAGGTGAGCGCTGCAGGGAGGGAGAGACAGAGGAGCGGAGGGGGGGGGGCGGAGGTCCGCTGTCACTGAAGCCGGCCCACTGAGCCATCGACCCACAGGGAAACTCCCTGTAGTCCCAATGGCCAGTCCATCCCTGCCCTACATTAGCCTGAGAGTGCAATCTACCTCCACTGGTAGCATAATCACAAGACCCTTTGGCAAGTGACCAGCAAAACTAAGCTGTAACCAGTTGTAGTCCCTTTAAGAATAATGCATCCTGGCACCTGCCCTTTGGCTTTACAGGTTCTATAAAATGGGGGAGGCTCCCTGGGTTGGTTATTGGAAAACTTGCCAATGCATGGGAAGCAGGGGATTGATTCTGTTGTTGTCTGGACTTTTCCAGCAAGGATGAAATAATGACAACTCGTCATGAGCTTCCCTTCAGGTAAAAGCACTCTCTGAGGCACATTAAAGGAAAGGTTTTATAACTGAGCAAAAGACTGCTCCCAGATTGGGGAGGTACAACTTGTAACATACCTTGGCTTGATAAATGCCAGGGTACTGTTCTACCTAGACTTGTGCACAACGGAAAAATGTGTTTAGTTTAGTTTCTTTTCCGTACTGTTGATTCATAATCATTCGTAATTTTGCTAAACTGGATTTTTCGTGTGCGGACTAATTCGTATTTTCGCGAGCGTAATTTTTCGTTGAATCGTAATGATTCGTATTAATGTAAGCCTTATTTTTAGTTGATTTATAATTCGTACTTTCGGTAGAGTACATTGTTTTTCGTTGATTTGTACCTTTTTCTTTGGTTCATTGATTCGTAATTTTCCGTGTCTCTCTCACAATGGTGCTGCCTAACATGCTTCAAATGGATTTGTACTTTTCTAAATAAATTGCGGTTATTTGTAATGATTCAAAATCTCGTATTTTACTTTCGTTTTTGACATACGGCTATAGCTTCCGCCCCTGTACACCATTTTGAGAGGGAGTTGAGGGAGGAGCAGAGAGCAGAAAGTGTTATCGTTGGATGTGTGGTTGGGATCACAACAAGTCGACTTGCTGTTGAATTAGGCCGCATTAACGCAATAACGAATTATGCCGAAGGCACTCGGGCATTAGCTATTTGTGATATAATTTATTTCAGATTCGGTTTTATTCGTAATTGCTTTGTTCGGAAATTCGAATGCTTCCAAACTTCCGAAAGTTGCTAAATTTGGCCGAATTTCGATTTGTTACGAAACTAATTGCACAAGCCTAGTTCTACCATCTGTATGGACATAGGTCTACCTCTCCCTCCACTTCTTAAGTACTTCCTTAATGTGCCGTCATAACTCATAACCCTGTTCTGCCACTGTCCTTCAGTAAAATTATTAGTCTATGAAAAGTGGCCTGGTGTGGACTTTAATCATTCTATACCAATGGGGGACAAAATGGACCGGTTCTCCGTAAATGGACCGTAAGCTATGACTAAGCACTAGTTTCAGTGCGAAACGCGTCAGCAGTCAGGTTTTATTTTATTTTGCTGTGACTTGTAGTGCTGTCCTTCTTTTAATAAAAGGCTACAATTTGTTCAGAGTGCAGCTGTCCAGAGACAATCTTTGTTCCTGCTTTGACAATAGTCAGCAGATATAGCTGGCTGGAGAGACGGTCTGAGTTGTGGTTAGAGCAGGCTGGGCTTGGTCCAGGGTGTTCCAAAGGAGTGATGTGTCTTTGTTCCTCATTGTCAGGCATGGGAAACCTGGGCAGCCCATGCTAACGAACTGTGGTATGCCACAAAGATCACCCATACTGAGTAAGAAGGGGTTAACGCTTCCCTTCTCCTGGTCCAGATGCAGTTCCTAATTACCATCCATAAATCTTAGAAGCATGCTACTCTTTCTTTAGATACAGTTTGCATTTAAATTGTTCTCTGTGGAACATTGAAGGAAACATTTTACAACTGAGCAATGACTGCAGATTCAAGATCAGATATGCAAGTGATTATCTGACAGATTCTACAGTGCTGTCATTCTAACATGTTTCAGACTCTAGGGGTGGAAAGGTGAAGTGTTTAGGCAGAACTGCAGGAAGGGAGAATATCAACAGTACAGTGATTTATATTCATAGTATAATGAGCAGAAACACATGAAACTTAAAGCAGGAGTTCACCCGAAAAAAATTTTTTAACATTAGATTGAGGCTCATTTTGTCAAGGGGAATCGGGTAGTTTTTTTTTAAATCGAAGCAGTACTTACCGTTTTAGAGAGCGATCTTCTCTGCCGCTTCCGGGTATGGTCTTCGGGACTGGGCGTTCCTATTTGATTGACAGGCTTCCGACGGTCGCATCAATCACGTCACGAGTAGCAGAAAGAAGCCGAAACGTCGGTGCGGCTCTATACGGCGCCTGCGCACCGACGTTCGGCTACTTTCGGAAAATCATGACGCAATGTATGCGACCGTCGGAAGCCTGTCGTCAATCAAATAGGAACGCCCAGTCCCGCAGCCCATACCCGGAAGCGGCTCTCTAAAACGGTAAGTACTGCTTCGATTTTAAAAAAACTACCCGATTCCCCTTGACAAAATGAGCATCAATCTAATGTTAAAAATTAACTTTTCGGGTGAACCTCCACTTTAAGAGCTGCAGACCCAAAATAGTTGTGTCATTCTCCTATAATTATATCCATATTTACTAGTTATAAATGTGTACCCACATTTAGGAATCACACGAATGGCTGAACAGAATGAATATTTTGAAAGGCAAAACAACTGTCATAAACATATTTCAAGTGACTACAGTGCCAGATCTTTATCACTGGAGCCTGTAGTTGCCAAAAGGACTCTTGCTAGCAACACCTCTTCAGTGCAGATTGCAGAACACTTACCTGTTTTTCTGGCCCTTGTCCAAATGTTAAGGCTGTGTAAATAAGCTTATATGAGATGTCTGTACAGTGGAACCTCGTATTCCGAGAAGTACTCGGAGTAGCCGGAGAGCCTCGGAAACAGCCGAAAAGGCCCGAGGACACTTCGGCTGACCTTGGAAAAACTCGGAAAGACTTCCTACCCGAGATTTGCCGAGGTCAGCCGTGCTGTCCTTGGGCCTTTCCGCGCAATTCCTAACAGCGCCGATCGGCGCTGTTTGGCTCTGCTCGGCTCCAGCGCCTTCCTCACCTGAGGCCAAAAGCGGTACTGCACACCGATTTGGCCTGAATCATGCTCGTTTTACGAGACAACACTCGCAAACCAAGTCAAGATTTTTTAAAATACAGTGCTCAAATTGCAAAACGCTTGTTAAACGCGTTACCCGCAATCCGAGGTTCCACTGTATGTCTATTGATGGTGTGAAAAAGAGGGCGGTGGAAACTGTCATCATAGCACCATCATTTATAGAGAGCCATTTAACAATATAACTCATATGTAACCTATTCCTTGATCCTCTTTTTGTCTAGCTTTAGTCCTGCACAATAAGCTGAAGCTTTACGAATCAAAAATATGTCATGGTCATGGTGAAATGCAGAAGCCTTGTAAATTGATTTCAGCTTGGGCAGAAGTCAAAGATGTATAACATCCTTAGGATGCCTTAGGATCCACAGAGACACGTGGATTTGTTTGAAGGCCAACACAGGTACCTCCACTTCAGCACCCATTATTAGCTTTTGATAGGTCAGGTATACTTTAAGTTGTTCACAGAAACCCCCTGCCATTTATACACTTCTACTAAAGAGCCCTAAATCCATATGTTTTCTAATATGTACATGTAGCCAAGGTTTGCTACTGTAGTTATCATTAAGAGATGGTTTACTATGTTTGTGCATGCTGGACTCTATGAGTGGGTTTGTTTTCCTACTGTGAGAATAACCAGAGCAAAACATTATGGAACATGTAGTCAGAGACAAGAAAGTGACACTGTTGGCTGGGTCTATCTGGACTACAGGACACAGAATGCAGTGAACAGAGAACAGCCTGCAGGGAGAAGATATAAAAAAGGGTGGGTAAGGCCTGTTTTCAGCCTCGCTGGACGCCATTCTGAACCTGCCAGCAGAAGGTCTGTGTGACAGGGAGTGAGAATCTGCAGCCTATGCAGCAGAGAGCCGGATCGCCAGCTTCAGAGGAGCCCCAGAGGACAGCACCACTATCGCAGCAGATCATCTCCAGTCCATAGGGAGTTGCAGCGTGGTGCGTTGGCGCCATTTCCACAGGACACAGCCACCAGGGAATTTCGGCTGGAGCCCTTGATTCATCTGATATTCCTAGTGGTGAGCGGGCACAGCCCATCCTGATAGTGATAACAGTATTGCTGAGTAATTCTTTTACAGACTGGCTGGTGATACTTGTAGTTCCACGGATGTGAATCTACTCTTTCACATACATCTCAAAACAGGCGCTTGGGGCCTATTCTTCCCCATTGCACCCAGAAGTCATTACTGTAATCAACTTCTTTTTACACTTAAAGAGGAACACTCACATGTGCTAATACTTCTTTAACCAAAGCATCAATTAGTTCCTCCTTATTCTTCTGTGTTTTTCCTTACTCTGGATTACAAATCACACTGCAGTATAAACTACAGGCTAGCTGAAGATATCTGAAATTGAAAGTACATTTGTCATCTCTTCTTTGTAATTCATTAGTGCTCTGCATTCTATTGCTAAACCATTGAACTACACCCTAGGGAAGTGGTTCTTAACCTTTCTAGTGCCATGACCCCTTAATAAAATTTCACAAGTTGTGGGGACCCCTAACAGTAAAATTATTTTTGTAGAGTGGGTTGTCAGCTCCCAAGGTAAGACAAGTAATTTGCGCCCCTAACCCACGGATATTTAGCACTCCCTTTCACTCGTACAGTATTAAACCCCCTTATGGTACATTTTGAGATGTACCACTCTTTCTCTTTATTCTCCTTCCTTTCCCTTTTATCTCTCTCTATCCTAATTTCTTGTTTTTTCCCCCCATCCCTCTTTCTAGCCCTCTTTCTTTTCCTTTCTCGTATTCTTTCTTTCAATTTTCTTTGTTCCTCCAATCCTCCCCCTTTTTTCCTCCCACTTCCATGTATTCTCTATTTTTGGCCCAGATTCTCAAAGGGCTTACGACGGCGCAACGCCATGTACGCCGTCGTAAGTCCTAATCTGGGCCGTCGTATCTATGCGACTGATTCTTAGAATCAGTTACGCATATATATCCATTAGATCCGACAGGCGTAAGGCTCTTACGCTGTCGGATCTTAAATGCATTTTTTTTTTTGCCACCAGGTGTCGCCTCCGTCGTTTTCCCCATCGAGTATGCAAATTAGCTAGATACGCGAATTCCCGAACGTACGCGCGGTCGACGCAGTGAAGTTACAACGTTTACGTTAGGTTTGCGCGCTTAAAGTTGCCCCATGCTATATGAGGGGCAACCAATGTTAAGTATGGCCGTCGTTCCCACGTCAAAATTTAAAAAAATTTACGTTGTTTGCGTAAGTCGTTCGTGAATGGGGCTGGACGCCATTTACGTTCACGTCGAAACCAATGACGTCCTTGCGACGTCATTTGGAGCAATGCACCCTGGGATATTTTCCGGACGGCGCATGCGCAGTACGTTTGGCGCGGGAACGCGCTTAATTTAAATGCTCCACGCCCCCTACCCGGCTAATTTGAATTAGGCGGGCTTGCGCCGGGTGATTTACACTACGCCGCCGCAACTTTACAGGCAAGTTCTTTGTGAATAAAGCACTTGCCTGTAAAACTTGCGGCGGCGTAACGTAAATCAAATACGTTACGCCCGCCGAGTTTTACGCCAATCTACGAGAATCTGGGCCTATTTTTATTCCTTCTCTTACTCCTTGGTGGGGGGGTTGGATGAGTGGCAATGCTGGGGGAGTTCTGATCAGCCAACTTAGGTGCTCTTGATCAAGGTCATCTTCTGATCTGAGAACTGTAGTGGGGACTTTTAATTGCAATTATAATCGCAGGTAGTGTTACTCACTGTGTCTCCGACTTTGTTGTATCTCGTAGCAGTGACACCTATGCCGAAATCAGGTGAAAGGGTCTCCTCCAACCCTTCCCACTTCACATTCTTCACCAGTCAGCTGACCTCTAGTCTCTGCCCCCCAATCATGGCGTGAACTGAATGGGCGGCTGCAAAGAGGCTGAGTGGGTGGCCATAAGCGCCAAGCTCCTGCTGGGCGGCTACAAAAAGGCTGGGCGAGCAGTGCGGACTTCAGTAACAGCCCAGGATTCAGTGACCCCTGGCAAATCATCATTTGACCCTGAGGGGGTCCCAACCCCCAGGTTGAGAACCACTGCTTTAGGGGGAGCCAATTTGCAGTATAGCATTACTGATGACTATGACTATTACTGATTGTTGGTCTGTGTGCTGAGGCCTCAGAGGAAAGGTATCCAATACATATGTTAAGAGTGTTAATTTGTTTATTTGTGTACCTGTTCACATAGGCATAATGAAGGATCTATGTTAAGTACTTTTGAATATCAGTTATAAGAAATACTCTCTGTTCAATTTAGCTGTGTTAATTCATGCCATCCTTTGTGTTCATTTTTTTTTCATCTAAGTAAAGATATCTGAGTGGTTCAGTGATTTCGTGTGAGTTTCTCATTTACTAAGAGCCGGTTCACACAGGGGCAACACGACTTCTAGCACGACTTTGGAAGGCAACTTGGACACGACTTGAGTATGAATCATCAGGCAACTTACAAGGAAACTTCAAGTTGCCTCCAGGACAGTACAAGGCAACTTCAAGTCGCCTCCAGGACAGGAGGCTTTCCAGTGGCCAATCAAACAACAATCAGCTCTGTGGGAGGGAGGGGGGGAGGGAGGGTGATCAGACTTCTGAGGCAAATTCCATTGAAATCAATGGGTACAAGTTGCCTAGAAGTTGCCTAGAAGTCGGATTGAAGTAGTACAGGAATCTTTTCGGAAGTCGGAGCGACTTCAATAGTGTACATTAAGACGGCTCCCATTCACTTCCATTCATTTTCCCAACCACACGACTTGGGACGACTTGGGGCAACTTCAAGTCGGATCCCAGGTCGCCCCTGTGTGAACCGGCTCTAACGTGTCACATTGCAGAATGGAACCCAAGGTGTCAGAAGTAAGAGAGGATTTTCAGAGTGAAGGTAATCAGTGGGGTATAGAGTCTATCAGCAGCCACTATGGGGGTACCGCTACACAAATTTCAATTTTTCCAAGCTTTGTCAAGAGCTGACCACTGAACCATCCAGTTGGCCAATTACTGTGATGGTTGATCTTATTGGTAAAGGAGTGCCCATCATAGTGATAAGTCAAAAGGAATGTAAGGGGCTTTGCCTGTCAGGCTATCTTGCCATTCAACCACGACAGGGGAATTTATAGGCTTATGGGCAGGGTCTACCTATACACATGCACGGCAGGGACTGTGTTAGTGTGAAACATCTAACATTAGGACAGTTCCCAGACTCATCGATGAGCCTTCACTGTGTGCAGAAATTAAAGTAGTAGTAGTTCCTCTGAAAATCAAATTGTGCCATATCACAATACACTGTAACTTGTATGTTGCATTAGAAGGGACGTGCTGAGCCTGAGCCCATTCCACCGTACCTCTGTCACCCTACACAGTAACATAATGGGGTCTCGCCGAGCACCTAGCACAGACCCCATGCGTGCTCTCACTTAACTCTTCCCGTACCTTGTGACCAGGCTGTGGATGTCTGTAACACTGGCCTGCTCCTGTTTGCTGTGGGAGACGGAACACTAGGCAGGGAGCCAGAACATTGATTCCCTCACTACCTTACCTGCCACCTTACCAGGTACCATGCTAAACAAATGGTTGCTTATAGCTCATTCCTTCACTTGGTTACCCATAGCAACTACATTCCACTTGTCTTGTCCTGCCCAGCTAGCCCTCTCTAGTAGCGTTACTTCATACCCCATAGTGCAATTATAGACCCAAGTTCTTTTAAATACACCAGAACCAGCATGCACCTCTTGAATAACTTCAGACCAGGCTTAGAACACTTAATATAACATTTACTGTTGAAAAGAAGCATGGAAATACAAAAAAAAATAACGTCCTATCTCTGAACCTAACTAAAATAACATAGTGGCCCAGGCACACTCCGTGAGGTGAAAGCCCATATAGGCATTGTTCATGACTTGGATGCTGTCCATAAATCCTGGTACCTTCAGCGCCGCCCTTGCACTCACAGGTTTCTTCACTCCGTTCTTCAACAGCAGTCAGCCCACCTTATTTAATTCACAGGTGGGCCCGCTAAAACCAAAAGCCCGGAAACTGAGTGAAAAATGTTTAACCCCTTCCCCAGACTGGACTGGCTGCTACACATAAACTGTACATTTCAACCTATTCGATCCATCTATGGCCAGCTTTACAATAAACTTTAGGCTCCATTCACACTTTGCGTCTTGGGACCACGGGCAGCATCGCTGTGATTCTGCTTGCGATCTCAAAACGCAATTGCAAAACCGCAGGTTCAGATGCCATTATTTTCGATGGGCACCCAAAACGTGGTGCAGTTTTGCTGCGATTGTCAGGCGATTTTTATCACGCGCCAAACCACATCACGTAAAACTTGTCATCCCAAAAGGAGCAGGGCCTTCTTTTGGGTGACAAGCTTCACGCAATGCGATTTGCAGAGATTGCCGAGTGATGAATCGCGCAACAATCGTGGCACCACATTTTAGCTACCATTGAAAATAATTGCACCTGAATCAGCATTTTTCAATTGTAGTGTGTTTTGAGATCACGGGCAGAATCGCTGTGATTTTTACCAAAGATCACAAAACGACAACTGTGAACGGAGCCTGACTGATGTCAGACTGTGACCTTTCTGCTCCTAGCAAGCCTGTTGGCTGCCTGTTTATTGCTATGGAATTCCCCCTTCTGTATAAGATTTTGCTCCCATCGCTAGTTATGGAGATTCAGCAGCATTTAGGTCAGTGACAGTGCAACATATCACTGCATCTGGCCATGGAGGGAGCGATTCTATAGTATAGGGACTCTTTAGTGGCCCTGCCGCTGACGATTTGTCATCTTAGCTGGAGAGTTGCCTGTCTGACACAAGCCTAAGAGCCGGTTCACACTGGGGCGACCTGGGATCCGACTTCAGGTCGCCCCTAGTCTCCTCAAGTCGCGAAATTAATGTAATTGAATGGAACCGTCTTAATGTACACTACTGCGGTCGCTCCGACTTGAAAAAGGTTCCTGTACTACTTCAATGCGAATTGTAGGCGACTTATGACGTCACAGGCGACTTGTAGGCGACTTGTATCCATTGATTTCAATGGAAGTCGCCTCCAAGTCGGATCCCCGTTCACAGTGAGGCAACTTTACAGGAAGTCGCCCCAGTGTGAACCTGTTCTAAGGCAAGCACCTCCCTCCCACAGGTGAACTCCACGCCAAATTTTAAATAAAAAACCTGCGTGGGTTCTCCCTTCAGGGGCATACCAGGCCCCTAGGTCTGGTATGGATTTCAAGGGGAACCCCCTACGCCGGCATGGGGGTTCCCCCCCAAATCCATACCAGACCCTTATCCGAGCATGCAGACCGGCCGGTCAGCAAAGGGGTGGGGACGAGCGCCCCCCCTCCTGAGCCGTACCAGGCGGCATGCCCTCAACATGGGGGGGTGGGTGCTTTGGGGCAGGGGGATGCCCTGCGGCCCCCCACCCCAAAGCACCTTGCCCCCATTTTGATGGGGACAAGGGCCTCTTCCCAACAACCCTGGCCGTTGGTTGTCGGGGTCTGCGAGCGGGGGGCTTATCGGAATCTGAGAGCCCCCTTATGACATCACCACCCGGAGCATGCTGGAACTGTGACGTCATAAGAGGCCTAGAAAAATCGCTGCGCACCGCACACCCGGCATTACAGCGGGAGGGAGCGTCGAGTCAATATCGAAGAAGAGAAGAAGGCGACGCAGAAGACCGGGCCCCCGCTGGTGAAAGAGCTGAAATAAGACAGCGGTGGTGCCCGGCAGAAGGGGAAAAGAACCGGAGAGTGGGAGAATAGAGCAGAGAAGTCGGAAGACCCCCCGAAGTCGGAAGAAGGGAGAAGACCGGGCCCCCGCTGGTAAAAGAGCTGAAAGAAGACAGCGGTGGTGCCCGGCAGAAGGGAGAAGTCGGAAGAAGACCCCCGAAGTCGGACAAAGACCTCCGGAGCTGCCTAATAAACTACTTTAAAAACCTGTGTAGTGTTTTTTTATTGACATTTTTCTTCCACCAGGTGAATGGGTAGTACCCCATACTCATTCACATAGGGTGGGGGGCCAGGATCTGGGGGCCCCCTTATTAAAGGGGGCTCCCAGATTTCGATAAGCCCCCCGCCCGCAGACCCCGACAACCAACGGCCAGGGTTGTTGGGAGGAGGCCCTTGTCCCCATCAACATGGCGGCAAGGTGCTTTGGGGTGGGGGGGGCTGCAGGGCGCCCCCCGGCCCAAATAACCCACCCCCCATGTTGAGGGCATGCCTCCTGGTACGGCTCAGGAGGGGGGGACGCTCACTCATCCCCACCCCTTTCCTGACCGGCCGTTTCTGCGTGCTTGGATAAGGGTCTGGTATGGATTTGGGGGGGGGGCCACGCCGTTTTTTTCGGCGTAGGCGGTTTCCCTTGAAATCCATACCAGACCTAAGGGCCTGGTATGCTCTTGGAGGGGGAACCCATGCCGGTTTTTTATTTAAAATTTGACATCGAGTTCCCCTTCCTGGAGGCGACTTCAAGTCGTGTCGTAAGTCGCGTTGTGATTCATACTCAAGTCGTGTTCAAGTTGCCTCCCAAAGTCGCGCTGAAAGTCGTGTTGCCCCAGTGTAAATCGGCTCTAAAAAGCTATGCACTTAATAATTTTAAGGATGATGTAAACAAAAAATATGAACCAGAAGAAAAAAAAGGCCTTTTCCATTCTAGCAATTCTAACACTCATTTTTATAAATAGAATTGCTAGCATAACGTTTGCCCATTTGTTGGAACACCCTTATTTGCTTTGAGCAATATTGTGGCAGGATGAATGCTTAGTCTGAGGCACTCAGTGGCATGATTCATAGCTGCGCTCTGGAATGAAAGGAAAACCCCATTCATATTCAGATGAATCCCAAGCCTGGATCTTTTGAATGAAACACAGTCTTGTAACACTCCCAGTTCTGTTTGTGTCAGATCCTGCTGCTAATAACTGCTGGAAGACACAATGCTCCATTACGTGGCTTTTACATCATCTATCACACTGATCGCCTGTGCTCATGTCACAGACTAAACCTGTTTTTCAGGCTCTGCGCAAATCAATCTAAATTACATGTGATGGCATCAGCTCAGATTGTAAACTAGAGAAAGCGATTTCAGCAATCTAGAAAATATGATATACGGAGCAGTGTATAAAAGATGGGTAAGACCAAGCAAATTTTATAAACCTAAGGCCCCATACACACCATAGAATCTATCCGCAGATAAATCCCATCGAATGGGTTTCAGCGGATAGATTCTATGGTGTGTACACTCCGGCGGATATTTATCCGCGGATATTTCCGAATTCCAGCAGATAGATATTTGTCGACATGCACAGAATATCTATCCGCTGGAATCGGATCCCACGGATGGATCCGCTGGTCTGTACAGACTCACCGAATCCATCCGTCCGAAGGGATCCCCCGCATGCGTCGCAATGATTCAACGCATGCGTGGAATTCCTTATATGACAGCGTCGCGCACGTCGCCGCGTCATAATCGCGGCGACGGCGCGACACGTCATCGCCAGAGGATTTCGGCGCGGATTTCAATGCGATGGTGAGTACACTCCATCGCATTAAAATCTGCTGAAATCCTCGAGAGGATTTATCCGCGGAAACGGTCCGCTGGACCGTATCCGCGGATAAATCCTCCCGTGTGTATGGGGCCTGACTGGCAAAAACTGGAGAGGGAGAAGGAAAGAATCAAGAAAATCTTCTGCAAACACGACTCAGGCAAAAGAGCACTGAAGATCTCCATAGTGAAAAGGCGAAAACAGTTACAATTAACACCTTTAGGACCACCCACCCATTTTATAGTGGATGGTTGGCTCCTATAGACACAGAGCTGTACCTGTACATCGCTGGCTTCTTCCGGGTAAAGGGTGCGCGCCCGCCTCCCACGTTGATTTTTTAAGCAAGTCCCAGCTAATAATTTATGGCTGGAACCGGCTGATTGGCCAAGGCCCTGTGTTGACAAACAACACAGAGCTATGTACAGAGGGAACAATGTAAGGTACAAAGAGTTTTAGTAAAAAGCAGCGCATAATACACACATTACACTTGTTAGGCACACACTTAAGCCTCATACCCACGCACGGTTTTCTCGGCAAGAACCAGCAAGAAAACTGCTGGCAGAGCTTTCTTGCCGAGTATACCGAGCGTGTGTACGAGGCTTTCAGGTTTCTCATCAAGAAAACTGCCCAGAATCTTGACGAGAAAAATAGAGAACCTGCTCTCTATTTTCCTCGTCGTGATTGTCGGCAGTGTTTTTCTGCCGAAAAACCAGAGCTGCTGTATACTTACTTGTCGCCGTGGAAACACGTGCATGGTCGTAATGACTTTGACCCATGCGTGGTAGCTTCCAAGGGCAGTGTAGGGTGTAGCAAGATGGTGGCGACGGCATCAAATGTGACAAGCTCATGCTCATCATACTCGATGACGTCACCGCGTTCTTGCCATTCAAAAGCATGGTGGTTCTTTTGAATTGAGTGTCTGTACACTCGGCCGGCAAGAGATTCTTGCCAAGAATCTCATCAGGAAGAACAACGTTTTTTTCCTGACGAGATTCTGGCCCGTGTGTACAGGGCTTTACCCATCTTAGCTCCCCCGCCTCCACGGGGGTCGTGCGGTGTTTTGGCGGCAATTACATGGTTCCCAGTCGGTCCACAGTCGCAGCACATGGGAAAGCGCTTCTGCCCTTCCTTTTAGGCCCTGTACACACGATCAGTCCAAACTGATGAAAACGGACTGAAGGTGAAGCTGACTGATGGTCTGATGTGCCTACACACCATCAGTTCAAAAACCGATCGAGTCCAATGCGGTGACGTAAAACACAACGACGTGCAGAGAAAAATTAAGTTCAATGCTTCCAAGCAAGCATCGACTTGATTCTGAGCATGCGCGGGTTTGGAACCGATGCTTTTGCGTACTAACCATCGGTTTTGACCTATCGGTCAGGTGTCCATCGGTCCAATTTTAAAGCAAGTTCTCTGTTTTGGGACCGAAGTACAACTGACCGATGGGGCCCACACACGGTCGGTTTGGACCGATGAAACTGAACTTCAGTCCGTTTTCATCGGTTTGGAATGATCGTGTGTACAGGGCCTTAGCCGTTAAAGGGTAAATATATTCTTTATTTACAATATTGTCAATATGGTAGATGTTTCTCTGTTGAGAGTGTTTTTGTTTGTTTTTTAACAATCTCACCTACACAATGTATTTCATTCTAGAGCATCTCCTTCCTACCCCCTGAAGATGACCGCCCTCTACAAGGTCGAAACGCGTTGGAATTTATCATATGTATCATGTTCATTATGTGTACCATTGTTATAACATTATGCCATGCTTTTGCAGGTTTGCCCTTATGGCCTAATCAATATACTGTTAATCTTGTATGTACATGTTTTTATTGCCATTACTTGACTGTGTTTTGGTTTAAAAATATATCAGATACGTTTCCTTGTGAGACATATAAAACTACATTAAAACTTTTGTATTAACTAAATAATATCTATTTATAATTTTTTTGCTGCAATACAAAGCCCCCTGTGGTAAATTTCCTTTCTCTTCTACCCAGAGATGTTAACCCTTCCTCAGGCAGTGTCATTAGTAAAGTGACAGTGTAAAGTATTATCACTGATCACTGCATAAGGCTGGGTTCCCACTATTCGCATGACAGGAGAGTGTGACCAGTTCTCAATGGAGCCGGTTCACACATCTCCGGGGACGCCGCAGAATTCAGCCCAAAATTCAGACCTAATTCGGACACGAAACGGTTAAAGTGGTATGGTCTTCGGGACTGGGCATTCCTATTTGATTGACAGTCTTCCGACAGGCTTCCGACAGTCGCATACATCGCGTCACGAGTAGCCGAAAGAAGCTGAACGTCGGTGCGGCTCTATACGGCGCCTGTGCACCGACGTTCGGCTACTTTCGGAAAATCGTGACGCGATGTATGCCACCGTCGGACTGCCTGTCGGAAGACTGTCAATCAAATAGGAACGCCCAGTCCCGCAGCCCATACCCGGAAGCGGCGGAGAAGATCGCTCTCTAAAACGGTAAGTACAGCTTCGATTTTAAAAAAACTACCCGATTCCCCTTGACAAAATGAGCGTCAATCTAAGGTTAAAAATTTCATTTTTGGGGTGAACCTCCACTTTAACAGGGATGCACTGGACCCCTTGCTGCAAGCCGCTCCACACACAGCGTGAACCCAGCCTTAGTAACACTGGGGATGTCAGTGTCAGTTAGTCAATTCCCACCCAGTGTCAGATTTACCGCCACACTATCACAGTCCCACTATAAGTGGATGATCACCACCATTACTAATTCTGTTTTTACATTGGTGCCATTTAGTGACAGTTTCTCTTTAGGGGGTGAAATATTATATTATCTTATATTAGTAAATATTATTTGTCCTAACTAGTGATGATCAAGCAAGGCCCAGGCTTGATTCGTGAGCTGGCCTTGCTCAAAATTTGGAAAATGTGAACTTTGCTGTAAACCCTATTGAAGTCCATAGTGGTAGTGTTGGGGGAAGGAGTCTTATTATAATATATATATTGTCAAGCAAAAGGCACTTGAAGATGTACTGGACCATTGAATAATCAGCTTGTCCTATACCAAGATACAAAGTCACCAGCACTCCAAATAAATATGACACAATGTCATAAGAAAGCAACATTTCAAGGCTTTACATGGTCTCTTCATCAAGGCGACACAGTGATAATAACTATGAACACAATACTTATACAGTAAATACCCCTTGTAACACCCTCCTGTGATGTTATAACAAACCATAATCCTAACAAAAAAACATTAAGGCCTTGTACACACGACCAGACATGTCCGATGAAAACGGTCCGCGGACCGTTTTCATCAGACATGTCTGCTGGGTGGTTTTGGTCTGATGTGTGTACACACCATCAGACCAAATTCCCTGCGGACAGAAAACGCGGTGACGTGGCGGCGACGATGATGCGGCGACGTGCGCGAACCAGGAAGTTCAATGCTTCCACGCATGCGACAAATCACTTTGACGCATGCGGGCGATTTCGGTCCGATGGTTAGGTGTACTAACCATCGGACATGTCCGACGGAACGGGTTTCCAGCGGACAAGTTTCTTAGCAAGCTAAGAAACTTTTGTCCGCTGGAAACCTGTCCGCTAGGCCGGAAAACTGTCCGGTAGGCCCTACACACGGTCGGACATGTCCGCGGAAACTGGTCGTGTGTACAAGGCCTAAAAGAACATAAGAAATCAAGTATAACAGTCACAGTAAATAAAGTGTATAAATACCTTTTTGTCACAGGTATCCCAAAGAAATCACAATAGATCAGTAGTAGAGCAGAACAGGTTAAGTACGAATATTCTGTCCCTATCATTTCTAGCCATAACTTTGTGATACTGTCTTCACAATAAATATGTGAAACACAATAATTTGGAGTGCTGGACTGGTTACCTTGTATCTTCTATACCTAATTTCTGGCATGAACCTCAACTTCTCAGCCAATAGTTTGCCATCAGTGGCGGCCCATGCATTGTGGGCGCACGAGTGCCCCCCCTCCCGGAGACCTCCGCCGCCCTTCCTATCCATGTGTCCGGCCCGTTTCAGGACGCCGTGCACATTAATTACTATGGCAGGGATAGGCAGGGGGTGTATATTTTGAAGCACGTGATTCCGCGGGTGGTCTGGTGGCAGGGTTGCCAACCTCCTGTTTTTACTGACAAAATATGGAAAATTTACTGGCAGAGCACAATTTTTCATATGGAAAAAATGTTACTGCGCTGATCTAATTATCCAGAAAGTGCAATTTCATAAAGTGCTATTAAGTTGTAAACTAAATTAGTGCACAAACAACCATAGATAAAGTGCTATAGCAAGGTTTGCACCTCCCGCATCTGTAGAAACCCTTATGATCGAGGAAGGACGTCATCCTCTTAGGTGGATCCGGTACATTTTTAACTATGGTGTCTCTAATTCTTCTGGCTCTCCTATATATGAATTTAGGCCTGGCTGGTAAGATTTGACTGAGCTGTGGGTCTCCCAAAATAATAGGCCAATGCTTTCTTATGATGTTTTCGACCACATGATATTCTGCATTAAAGCCTGTTATGAAGGTGACATCATTCTTTTCGGGTGGTTTGTCTACTTTTTCTTTTAGTACCGTATTTTCCGGTGTATAAGGCGACTGGGCGTATAAGACGACCCCCTAATTTTACATTTTTTTAAGATTTTTTGCCTGTATTCACTGTATAAGACGACCCCCCCTTCCGAGGCTTCCGACGCTTCATATTTCTTCCTTCTGGAGCCATATTCTTCTTCCTTCTTGCTGGAGCTGGAGCCAATCACGGAGAGTGATGTATTCTATTAATGAATACAAAGCCTGCTTGGATTGGCAGAGGCTGTAACATCATCAGCCCACGCCTCTCTGACTTTCAAAGCCAATCCGAGCAGACTACTGTATGCAGCCTGCCCGGATTCGCAGAGGTTGTTACTTCTATCCGAGCAGGCTCTGTATTCATTTGAATACATCGCTCACTGGGATTGGCTAAACGGTATATACTGTATGTAGCCAAAGCTACATACAGTATTAACGCACATCCATCAGGCATCCGAGCAGCTGACCCGGCGTATAAGACGACCCCTGCTTTTTGGCTAATTTTTTTAAGTGTAAAAGGTAGTCTTATACGCCAGCAAATACAGTATATCATCCGGTTCAGAGATCCTACTTCTAGTCTTGTTTGTTCCAACCTAGTTCTATCATAGCCCTTATCAGCAAATCTGTCAATAAGGGTGTTCATCTGTGAATGATAATCATCCATAGAATTACAGTTCCGTTTAATTCTAATAAACTGCCCCTTAGGTATAGCTTGTTTCCACTGTGGGTGGTGGCAGCTACTGTACGGTATATACCCGTTACGGTCCGTATCTTTTCAATGTGTTCTCGTGTGCAGTTTTTCTCCAACTTTGAATAATTCCAGATCTAGAAACTGTGTTAGGTTGTATATTGACTGTAAATTTAATTCCATATTTATTGGTGTTAATATGCTCTATGAAACCGTTCAGTTGCTCACGGTTTCCCTTCCATATGATTAGGATATCATCAATGAACCACTTTTGATATTTTAAATCAGATTGATGGCATGAGAACCTGCAAAAACCTATATTCATAACACAAGCTGAAATTATGTAGGCTAAAGCCCCGTACACACGATCGGAATTTCCGATGGAAAAAGTCAGACTGACTTTCTCCATCGGAAATTCCGACTGTGTGTATGCCCCATCGGATATTATTCCGAGGAATTCCATTAGAGTTTAGATAGAGAACATGTTCTCTATTACTCCGATGGAATTCCGATGTGAGTTTGGCCGGACAAAAGCCCGAACATGTGTATGGGGCTTAACTGGTGATTTTGTCCTGTATGGAATTATCCCTTCATCCTGTACTATCATCATTTTTTCAATTTTATTAATATAATATTTATTTCCATTATACAATATGTTGTTAATGTAGCGCAGTGACTAAACACTGATGGCCTGATATTGGTAATAAAAATCAATGGCACACTGGGTTCCCACACAGACAATTGCCTATATTTGCCCCATCATCTATTCAGAAATGACATCTCATCTAGTGACCGTGATTCATTATACACAGTCATCATTTCTATTTTAAACTTCAATGACTGAACCCATTCATAAAAGGCCTTCACATCAACATACGCATTCCCTGTGCTGGTCACTGTGAAACAATTTATGGCTGGTCTCCTCCATTTGTGAAGTTTTGCAAAAAATGTCACTTCTTTAAGAAGCTGACAAAAAATAAATAAAAATAAAATAACTTAAAGAAGTTGTAAAGGTACAATTTTTTTTTCCATAAATAGCTTCCTTTACCTTAGAGCAGTCCTCCTTCACTTACCTCATCCTTCCATTTTGCTTTTAACCACTTCCCGACCGCCGCATGTACATATACGTCGGCAGAATGGCACGTACAGGCACATTGGCGTACCTGTACGTCCCTGCCTAGACGTGGGTCGGTGGTCCGATCGGGACCCCCCCGCTACACGCGGCAGTCGGGTTCCCTCGGGGAGCGATCCGGGACGACGGCGCGGCTATTCGTTTATAGCCGCTCCGTCGCGATCGTTCCCCGGAGCTGAAGAACGGGGAGAGCCGTATGTAAACTTGGCTTCCCCGTGCTTCACTATGGCGCTGCATCGATCGAGTGATTCCTTATATAGGGAGACTCGATCGATGACGTCATTCCTACAGCCACACCCCCCTACAGTTGTAAACACACACTAAGTGAACACTAAATCCTACAGCGCCCCCTGTGGTTAACTCCCAAACTGCAACTGTAATTTTCACAATAAAGAATGCAATTTAAATGCATTTTTTGCTGTGAAAATGACAATGGTCCCAAAAATGTGTCAAAATTGTCCGAAGTGTCCGCCATAATGTCGCAGTCACGAAAAAAATCACTGATCGCCGCCATTAGTAGTAAAAAAAAAATAATTAATAAAAATGCAATAAAACTATCCCCTATTTTGTAAACGCTATAAATTTTGCGCAAACCAACCGATAAACGCTTATTGCGATTGTTTTAGCAAAAATAGGTAGAAGAATACGTATCGGCCTAAACTGAGGAAAAAAAAAATTTATATATGTTTTTGGGGGATATTTATTACAGCAAAAAGTAAAAAATATTGCATTTTTTTAAAATTGTCGCTCTATTTTTGTTTATAGCGCAAAAAAATAAAAACCGCAAAGGTGATCAAATACCACCAAAAGAAAGCTCTATTTGTGGGGAAAAAAGGACGCCAATTTTGTTTGGGAGCCACGTCGCATGACCGCGCAATTGTCTGTTTAAAGCGGGGGTTCACCCTTAGAGGGCACTTTTCCCCCTTAGATTCCTGCTCGTTATTACTAGGGGAATCGGCTATTTATTTTAAAATATGTGCAGTACTTACCCGTTTACGAGACGCATCCTCTCCGTCGCTTCCGGGTATGGGCTTCGGGAATGGGCGTTCCTTCTTGATTGACAGGTTTCGGAGAGGCTTCCGACGGTCGCATCCATCGCGTCACGATTTTCCGAAAGAAGCCGAACGTCGGTGCGCAGGCGCAGTATAGAGCCGCACCGACGTTCGGCTTCTTTCGGCTACGAGTGACGCGATGGATGCGACCGTCGGAAGCCTCTCGGAAGAATGTCAATCAAGAAGGAACGCCCGCTCCCGAAGACCCATACCCGGAAGCGACGGAAGAAGATGCAGCTCGAAAACGGGTAAGTACTGCACATATTTTAATATAAATAGCCGATTCCCCTAGACCGAACGAGCAGGAAGCTAAGGGGAGATTTTTTTTTTTTTTTTAAATGGGTGAACTCCCGCTTTAAGCGACGCAGTGCCGAATTGTAAAAACCCCTTTGGGTCAGGTAGCAGTATATTGGTCCGGTCCTTAAGTGGTTAAATGTCCTTATTTCTTCTGAGAAATCCTCATTTCCTGTTCTTCTGTCTGTAACTCCACACAGTAATGCGAGGCTTTCTCCCTGGTGTGGAGTGTCGTGCTCGCCCTCTCCCTTGGACTACAGGAGAGTCAGGACACCCACTTACGCTAGATTCACACCTATGCAGTTTTAGTGCTTTTTGCATTTTGCAGATTTGCTCTTCAGTCCATTTAACATTGTTTCCTATGGAACATGTTCTGTAGTGCAAATCTGCAAAATGCAAAAAGCACTAAAACTGCATAGGTGTGAATCTAGCGTAAGTGGGTGTCCTGACTCTCTGTAGTCCAAGGGAGGGGGCGAGCACAACATTACTGTGTGGAGTTACAGACAGAAGAACAGGAAGTGAGGATTTCTCAGAAGAAATAAGGACATTTAAAAGCAAAATGGAAGGATGAGGTAACTGAAGGAGGACTGCACTAAGGTAAAGGATGTAAAAATTGTACCTTTACAACACCTTTAAGGGTTAATAACCTAAATGATTATTAACCACATCAATACCAGGCACTTCCCAGACCAATTTTCAGCTTTCAGCGCTCTCACACTTTCAATGACAATTGCGCAGTCATGCTACGCTGTACCCAAATTAAATTTTTATCATTTTCAATTAGAGCTTTATTTGGGTGGTATTTATTCACAATTTTTTTTGCATTATAAGCGGAAAAAGAGCAGAAATTTGGGAAAAAAACAATATTTTCTTTTTTCTATTTTAAAAGAAATCCAATAAAATAGAATGTTGTCATAATTTTAAGAGAAAATGTATTCTGCTACATGTTTTTGATCAAAAAAATCCTGTTAAGTGTATAATAATTGGTTTGTGTGATCACAGACATATGTACGCAGATGATCATGTACAGATGTGCGCAGGTGATCACGAACATATGTATGCAGATAATCATTGGGACATGTGATTTTACTGTTAGGCCTCGTACACACGATAGGTTAAACAGAGGACAACGGTCTGAGGGACTGTTTTCATCGGTCAAAACCGATCGTGTGGGGGGCCCATAAGTTTTTTTAACCATCGGTTAAAAAAAAGCCAACTTGCTTTAAATTTAACCGATGGATTCCTAACCGATGGGAAAAAAACGATCGTTAGTAGGCACGTCCATCGGTTAAAAATCCATGCATGCTCAGAATCAAGTCGATGCATGCTTGGAAGCATTGAACTTCGTTTTTTTCAGCACGTCGTTGTGTTTTACGTCACCGCGTTCTGAAACAATAGTTTTTTTAACCGATGGTGTGTAGGCGCAACGGACCATCAGTCAGCTTCATCGGTTAAACGATGAAAACGATCCATCGGTCTGTTCTCATCGGATGGACTGATCGTGTGTACGCGACATTACATATGCGGGGGACAGGTGTTTTTACTGTGTGGGGACATGTGTTTTGGGAACATGTGTGTTAACTTTGTGTGTTTACACTGTGGGGACACTAGACTGGTGATCAGTGAGTAAAAAGCTGTAAAAAACTGATTATACTCACTGATCACCGGTCGGCTGCAGCGATCTGCTCTCCTCACGACAACTTCTGTATTGTCGGTGAGGAGAGCCGATTGCCTAGCAACCGGCTCTCTATTTACATCACATGATGGCTGTGATTGGACACGGCCATCATGTGATTAGGAGGGCCAACCACAGAGCCTCCTGCTGATTGGAGATGCGCCATGTCCGGGTGACACAAGCGCATCATAGGCGGCACTGATGGACACTGTGGGGCGGCACTGATTTACTTATGTTGCCAGTCAGTGCCCATTTGTGGGCACTGATTGGCATCTTTTTTTTTTTCAGACTTTTTTTTTGCACTTTTTTTTTTTTTTGTCCTTCCCTGGTGGGCTTCCCTGGTGGTCCATGTGGCGATCCGAGGGGGGGCTGCGCTGATAAACAATCAGCGCGAACCCCCCCTGTCAGGAGAGCCGCCGATCGGCTCTCCTCTACTCGCGTCTGTCAGACGCGAGTGAGGAAGAGCCATCAACGGCTCTTCCTGTTTACAGCGTGATCAGCCGTGATTGGACACGGCTGATCACGTGGTAAAGAGTCTCCGTGAGAGACTATTTACCGAGATCGGTGTTGCGGGGTGTCAGACTGACACCCTGCAACAACGAACGCCGCGATGCGCGCCCCTGGGGGCGTGCAGCGGCTCAGAATCCTGAGGACGTCATAAGACGTCCAGTCAGGATTCTAAAACCACTTTGCCGACGTCAATTTGTCATGGCGGGCGGCAAGTGGTTAAAGACATATATTTACTATTGCGCCTGATGGACAATTTCTAATTCTGTACAATCTATTTTGTGATTTAGACGCATTTTAACACTGTGCACACAGGTGAAATGCATAGTTTCTTTTTAAAGGAGAAATTACCGTATTTATCGGCGTATAACGGACACTTTTTTCCCCTTAAAATCAGGGGAAAATCGTGGTCCTTGAGCCCAAGCTGCCCCAAAATTGGGGGCCCCATGATGGCACTGAGAGTGATAGATACACTGGGGAGGCAGTTTGCCTCCTACCTACTTGATGTCTGTTTACCTGCACTGTCATCATTGTAGGGGCCCCAGAGCATTACTTTGCCCAGGGGCCCATGATGCTATTAAGACGGCCCTGGGTAAAGGATTGTTTATTTGGAACAGTTAGATCATTTATACGCCGATCCCCGATGTCTGAGTGCCGCGGCTGACATATACCGAGCGCAGTACACTCGGGTACACTCAGCTAAGCTCAGCAGATTGTGACCAGCTCTCAATGGAGCCGGTTCACACATGTCCGGGGCGGCCGCAGTGTGGATTAAAAAAGAGTCCTGTCCCGTTTTTGGGTCCGATTCAGGTGCGCATACCTCCCAACCGTCCCGGATTTCGCGGGACTGTCCCGCGATCAGTGCTAAAGTCCCGCGATTGGTGATAAACCCCCCCGCTCAACAACTCCGATCCACGGAATTCTCCCCCCGCTCAACAACTTTGATCCGCGCGTAATGCCCCCCCCCCCCCCCCGCTCAACAACTTCGTTGGGAGGTATGCTCATTTGTCCCTCATTCTGAAGTTGAAAAGTTGGGAGGTATGGGTGCGTATTCAGGCTAAAATTCAGACCCGATTCACACCTAAACAGACACGCACCGGACTCCAGGCACAAACCCGTGGCCACACATATGTGAACCCGGTCTAAAGGCTTGTACACACTAGAAAATCAGGTGAGAATCCAACATTCGTATGATTTTTGTATAGTGTGTACACAACTTTCTACAGCCAAACGATTTTTGCTTAACCCCTTGGCGGCCAACCGCCCACCGTCAAACAGAATGGCTCCCATGCACGAATCGCCGTAGCTGTACAGTGGGCGCTTTAAGGAGTATAGGGGGGCAGCTTTTCAATAAAAGCTAGAAGCTGATTGGTTACTATGCACAGCTGCACCAGATTCTGTGTGCACCAGTATTAGTAAATCTCCCTGATTGTGTCTGTTCCAAACATGACCGAAACCCGCAGCAATCACTCCAGCCAATGGGTACCAGGAAACAGGAACTGGTGTGTTGTGTGGTTAGTTTTAAAGCTGGTAAAGGCAGGGCTGTCTTAATGAGAGGGCACACCTGGGCACTGCCCAGGGGCCCCAGCTGCATGGGGGCCCCTGCACTATCCCCAAACAGCTGGTCCTTGAGCCCAAGCTGCCCCAAAATTGGGGGCCCCATGATGGCACTGAGAGTGATAGATACACTGGGGAGGCAGTCTGCCTCCTACCTACTTGATGTCTGTTTACCTGCACTGTCATCATTGTAGGGGCCCCAGAGCATTACTTTGCCCAGGGGCCCATGATGCTGTTAAGACGGCCCTGGGTAAAGGATTGTTTATTTGGAACAGTTAGATCATTTAATCAGGTGCCTTGTTCAGCTACCATCCAATGCTTCGATATTTAAAGATATGATTACAAAGACAGCATACCGGCAGTTTTCTTTGGCACAGGTGCATTGAAAATGTTAAGGTGTCAAAGCCACTGGTGATACACCACTAAAGAGTCCGCCAACTATTCCTGCTGCCAAAAGCTCTGCACGTGGGAGCAGCTATGTTGTGCACTGAATCCAGTATGAGCCACACATCGTTTAGCACCTTTTTTTAATGGAATTTAATGTGCATCTCTTAAAGTCGCCCTCTTACAAGAATTCCACTGGTGACCTATGTACAATCAGTGTGTTAAGTGTTACAAACTAAAAGCAATTTAGAACTATTTATAACAAACATAAAAGCTTGCCATTAATCTGTAGACGATTTGTCCCAATGCTATGTATGACAGATGTGTAACGTTTTGCCAGGAACATTCATAGCACATGAACTCTGAAAGACAAATAAATGGAAGAAATGTGAAACAGTAAAAATAGAACATTTTGTCTGATTCCTGTCTGTGTGCGCAGAAAAAAATCCCAATTCCAAGCTGATAGATATAACCCATCTTGGATGACAGCACGAAAAAAGGCCTGTGTGTGTGTCAATAAATAATCTTCTGATACACTTGAAAGAGAGATAAGACTCCAAGAACAGTATGGCCCGGATTCACATACATCGGCGCATATTTATGCCGCCGTAGCGTATCTTTTTTACGCTACGCCGACGCAGCGCAGAGAGGCAAGCACTGGATTCACAAAGTCAGTGCTGCCAAATCTGCGCTGGGTTTCTTAGGCGTAAGTCGTCGTAAGTGGAAGTGGGCGTGAGCCATGCTAATGAGGCGTGACCCCATGCAAATGATGGGTCGAGCGACAGATAGATACGAATAACGAACGGCGCATTCGCCGTCCCATGGACGCATCCCAGTGTGCATGCTCAGAATCACGTCGGAACGAATGCCTAAGATACGACGGATCACTGCCTACGGCGTGAACGTAACCTACGCCAAGCCATATTCAAGTACAACGTAAACGACGTAAAATTAGACGGCTTGTGTTCCCTGGTCCATACCTTTGCATGGGTTGCGCCTCATATATGGGGAATAACTTTAGGCCGGACGTACGACTTAAGCAAACCGCGTATATTATGCGCCGGGCGCACGTACGTTCGTGAATCGACGTATCTCCCTCATTTCCATATTTGAATAGGAAATCAATGGGAGCGCCAGATGCGTCCAGCTTAAATATGCGCCCAAGATACGCCGGCGTAGGAAAGTTACGTCGGTCGGATGAAGCCTATTTTTAGGCGTATCTCAGTTTGTGGGCACGGCACATAGATACAACGGTGCATTTTTATACTTACGCGGCGTATCTCGAGATACGTCGGCGTAAGTGCTTTGTGAATCCGGGCCTATGTGTATTATAAAATGTAATTTCAGACAAAAAGTAAACTATAAAAAATTTCAGGAAAAGCAGACTATAAAATATCACGCATTGTACTTACCTTTCTAATGATTGATAGTCGGTCAAATAACAAAATTAAAACTACACTACAAATAAAACATCCATACAATTAAAATACAACATAGAATAAATAACAGACTAAAATACCAAGCAAACTACCTAATACAAATAATATACCACTTTCTCTAACACCACCCCAGATAATAACCAACACAATACTAATATACTATAATGCCGCGTACACACGATCAGAAATTCTGGCAAGAAAACCGAGGATTTTTTCAGACGGAATGTTGGCTCAAACTTGTGTTGCATACACACGGCCACACAAAACTTGTAGGAAATTCCCACAGTCAAGAACGCGGTAACGTACAGGACGAGATCAATGAAGTTCAATAGGCAGTGCTTGATTCTGAGCATGCATGTTTTTTTGCGCGTCGGAATTGCAAACAGACAAGCAGATTTTTCGATAGGAACTTCTTCCGTCTGAAAAATAGAGAACTTGCTCTCAATCTTTTGTTGGTGGAAATTCTGACAGCAAAAGTCAGATGAAGTATACACACGGTGGGAACTTCCGACCAAAAGCTCACATCGGACTTTTCTTGTCGGAATTTCCGATCGTGTGTACGCGGCATAAGGCTGGGTTCACACCATTGCAAATTGGATACGAGTTCCCCGCCACTAATTCACAACAGCAGAAGATTTTTGACCAGCTCTGTATGGAGCCGGTTCACATATCTCCGCGGCAAGTCCGGTGCGATTTGATCTTATGGTCCGTTTCAGGTCTGAATTCAGCAAAATTCGGGCTGAAATCGGGCCTGGAACAGTGATACCAGGACGCCCCGGACCCCTGCTGTGAGCCGCATGTGGCTCATATGTGAACCCTGCCTAAGAACAACACAAAATCCTGATCATAAACAACCATAATTAAATCTTCACCTCCAGCCCACACAGAAAATAATTATATATCTTGATCGCCATAGCCAAAAATGATTTCCTGTGTCTGTCATGTTTCACATGCTTTGTGATATGCCGTTAAATGTTATATGCATTATTCTATCCCTGATTCCTCCCCTTCCTGTATCTCAGCTTATTCTGTATAGTTAGCCCCACCCCTTTGTTCATTTCTCCCAGACAGCCTCCCACCTACTGACATGCAGCAGCATGTGTGCGGTAGAGTACCCTGAGACCTCCTAGAATGTGTGATGTCAGTATTCTAATGCCCTGTACACATGAGTTTCCGTCGGAATAAACTCGGGTTGACGGGTTTTTTCCGACGGAATTCCGTTCAAGCTGTCTTGCATACACACGGACACACCAAATTCCGACCGTCAAAAACGCGGTGATGTACAACACTACGACGAGCCTAGAAAAAAGTTCAATGCTTCCGAGCATGCGTCGAATCGTTTCCGAGCATGCATGTTTTTTCTCCGTCGGAGTTCCATACAGACGAACAGAATTTCTGATAGAAATTGTTTCCGTCTGAAAAAAAGAGACATGTTCTCTTTCTAACTCCGTCGTAATTTCCGATGAAAAAAGTCCAATGGAACATACACATGGTCGGAATACCCAATGAAAAAATTTCGTCTGACTTTTTCGATCGGAATTTTAAGGCCCCGTACACACGAGAGGATTATCCGCTGGAAACAGTCCTCCGGACCGTTCCTGCGGATAAATCCTCTGGCGGATTTTGATCTGATGGTTGTACTAACCATCAGATCGAAATCCGTGCGGAATCCATCCGCGGTGACGTGTCGCGCCATCGCCGCGATGATGACGCGGCGACGTGCGCGACGCTGGAAGATAAAGACTTCCACGCATGCGTCGAATCATTACGACGCATGCGAGGGAGAGGAGCGGACGGATTGATCCGGTGAGTCTGTACAGACCACTGGATCAATCCGCTGGACAGGATTCCAGCGGATAGATTTCTTAGCATGCTAAGAAATTTTTATCTGCTCGAAATGCGTCGGCTGGAATTTTTTCCTAGATAAATGTCCGCTCGGACGTACACACCACCGGCTCTATCCGCTGGAACTGATCTGCGGATAAATCCCAGCGGATAGATCCGGTCGTGTGTACGAGGCCTTAGAGGCTGCGGGTGACTGTCACATCAATCTTGCCTAGGTGAGAATTCCAAATGTGCCAGTATGGGACAATAAAGAAGATATTTGAAAAAAATAATTATATATATATATATATATATACAGCCATGGCCAAAAGTTTTGAGAATGACACAAATACTAATTTTCACAAAGTCTGCTGCCTCAGTTTTTGAGATGGGAAATTGCATATACTCCAGAATGTTATGAAGAATGATCAGACAAATTGCAATTAATTGCAAAGTTCCTCTTTGCCATGAAAATGAACTTAAAGCAGATGTGCCAGTAAAAAAAAATATTAAAAGCCAGCAGCTACAAATACTGCAGCTGCTGACTTTTAATATTAGGACACTTACCTGTCCTGGAGTCCAGCGCCGTCCGCAGCAGAGGACGAGCGATCGCTCGTCTCTCTGCTGCTCCCCCCGCCATCCTCAGTGAGGGAACCAGGAAGTGAAGCGCTCCGGCTTCACTACCCGATTCCCTACGGCGCATGCGCGAGTCGCGCTGCGCCCGCCGATTGGCTCACACGCTGTGTGCTGGGAGCCGAGTGTTCCCAGCACACAACGGGGGACAGACGGGAAGTCTGGAAAAACCCGTCTTTTGCCCGTAGCGTGTGGCCGGAAGTGGGTGCAAATACCTGTCTTTAGACAGGTATCTGCACCCCCTCCCCCTGAAAAGGTGTCAAATGTGACACCGGAGGGGGGAGGGTTCGGATCAGCGTGAGTTCCACTTTAGGGTGGAGCTCCGCTTTAATCCCATAAAAAAAATTCCACTGCATTTGTGAAGAAGGCTTTAGGGTGCCCAAGAAAGTCCAGCAAGTGCCAGGACCGTCTTCTAAAGAGGATTCAGCTGCGGGATCGGAGTGCCACCAGTGCAGAGCTTGCTCGGGAATGGCAGCAGGTAGGTGTGAGCGCATCTGCACGCACAGTGAGGCGAAGACTTTTGGAAGATGGCCTGGTGTCAAGAAGGGCAGCAAAGAAGCCACTTCTCTCCAAAAAAAACATCAGGGACAGATTGAACTTCTGCAGAAAATATGGTGAATGGACTGCTGAGGACTGGGGCAAAGTCATATTCTCCGATGAAGCCTCTTTCCGATTGTTTGGGGCATCAGGAAAAAGGCTTGTCCGGAGAAGAAAAGGTGAGCGCTACCATCAGTCCTGTGTCATGTCAACAGTAAAGCATCCTGAGACCATTCATGTGTGGGGTTGCTTCTCATCCAAGGGAGTGGGCTCACCCACAATTTTGCCCAAAAACACAGCCATGAATAAAGAATAGTACCAAAACACCCTCCAACAGTAACTTCTTCCAACAATCCAACAACATTTTGGTGAAGAACAATGCATTTTCCAGCACGATGGAGCACCGTGTCATAAGGCAAAAGTGATAACCAAGTGGCTCGGGGACCAAAACGTTGACATTTTGGGTCCATGGCCTGGAAACTTCCCAGATCTTAATCCCATTGAGAACTTGTGGTCAATCCTTAAGAGGCGGGTGGACAAACAAAAACCCACTAATTCTGACAAACTCCAAGAAGTGATTATGAAAGGATGGGTTGCTATCAGTCAGGAATTGGCCCAGAAGTTGATTGAGAGCATGCCCAGTCGAATTGCAGAGGTCCTGAAAAAGAAGGGCCAACACTGCAAATACTGACTCTTTGCATAAATGTCATGTAATTGTCGATAAAAGCCTTTGAAACGTATGAAGTGCGTGTAATTATATTTCACTACATCACAGAAACAACTGAAACAAAGATCTAAAAGCAGTTTAGCAGCAAACTTTGTGAAAACTAATATTTGTGTCATTCTCAAAACTTTTGGCCACAGCTGTATATGTATATACATATATATAGATATATCTAATGTGAGAGAAGAGAGGAGAGCATAGGAGTGCAATAATGGAATGTGGGTTTGGGAAGATGAAGATCTGCTTTAATAGAACATCCCCCACCTACATATTCTCAACTTGGCCATGCTCCCCAGCCTGTGGAATGTTGAGTCCAAACCCTAAAAAAGTGCAAGGTTCGTGTCTCCCTCTTTGCCTTCTGGTACCGCCTGTTGTACAAATGTAATGATGGTACCTTGCACTTTACATCAATAACTCAACCTACCCTTAAAAAAAAAAAAAGGACCTGCAAGACAAAGGCATAATGAGCTAGTATGCATAGCATACTAGCTCATTATGTATTACTTACCTTAAATCGAACCCCCCGCAGCCGTCCTCGCCTCCTCCGGCCGCAGACATCTCTCCCGGAACTTACTTCCGGGTATTGTGGCTCCGGCGCTGTGATTGGTCGGAGCCGTGATGACGTCACTCCAGCGCATGCGTGCGGGAGCCCCTGGTAACGGCACATCTAACTGAAGCAACGGCACAACGTGCGCATGTGCCGATCACTTTGACACAGGGGGATATCTCCTAAACCGTGCAGGTTTAGGAGATATCCAGGGTCTTAATATAGGCTTACCTGTAGCATAAAGTTACAAAAATGGGTTTAAAACCACTTTAATGTTACAATAATCAAATAAAGCATATTTTAATAAGGACCATTTGTCCATATTTTTTCTTCATAAGGTATTTCCCGTCTGGATTTTTTTATCATACCAAATTTGCTTTCCTCCATACACAAGACCCCTTAAGCCCACCACTTCATGTGCTTGTAAACAGTCTAGATCTTGATAGTTTTTGGTTTCCTAGTCCACGGAATCCAGCATTGTCATTCCCTGCTTCTGTGCCTCCATCTTGAGCCACTTGTTAGCATGGGCTGGATATATTCTCCTCATTTTCACAGCTATCCCTCTGATGGCATGCCGCAAGTGTCTCTGTCAGGTCCCAGGGCCAAAAAGGATGATACTTCCTCCAGTACTGCCTCCTGGAATGTGTGACATTTTATCTTTCTTCCCTCAGTGAAGAGTCAGGAAGTGGCAGGCTGCACCAAAGAATAAAAAAGGTATTTACCATTATAAAGAACAAAAAACTGTCTGCATTGTTTAATGGGGAGAAAGTAGAGGAGAGTAAGTTCATTCCAGGGGTAAAGGTCCACTTAAAGCGGGGGTTCACCCTAAAAAAAAAAAAAAAATTTGCGCCATACTCACAGTTTAATCCATTAGTTTCGTTTTAGACTCCCCGCGGGGAGTAGGCGTTCCTATTAAGAGGGGAACATGATTGACGGCCGGCTATGGCGCGTCACGCTTCCCGAAAATAGCCGAAATAGGTCTTGGCTCTTCACGGCGCCTGCGCAGTCAGCTCCTAGTCTGTGCGCAGGCGCCGTGAAGAGCCGAGTCCTACTCCGGCTATTTTCGGGAAGCGTGACGCGCCATAGCCGGCCGTCAATCATGTTCCCCTCTTCATAGGAACGCCTACTCCCCGCGGGGAGTCTAAAACGAAACTAATGGATTAAACTGTGAGTACGGCGCAAAAAAAATAAAAATAAAGGCATACTGTAGCTCACGCTAGTATGCTGGATGGCATGGTAGAAACTTGTTTTTTAGGGTGAACCTCCGCTTTAACCACTAGAGTACCGGGCCATCGTCAAATGACGGCTCCACGGTTACTCTGAAAATTCAACAGGACGTCATTTGACATCCTGTATTCTTGCGGCCACTGGGGGGCGCGCGAGCGCGCCGGCGGCAGCGCGCGCGCGCCCGGCGCGTCCCCGAGATGCCGATGCGCGTGCCTGGCGGTCGCGATGTCCGCCAGGCACTCGGGATCGGCGGCTACAGGGACAAGACGTGGAGCTCTGTGTGTAAACACAGAGCTCCACGTCCTGTCAGGGGAGAGAGGAGACGGATCTGTGTCCCTTGTACATAGGGACACAGCATCGGTCACCTCCCCCAGTCACCCCCCTTTCCCCACAGTTAGAACACAATTTAGGTATACATATTAACCCCTCCCTCACCCCCTAGTGTTAACCCCTTGAATGCCAGTCACATTTATACAGTAATTAGTGCATATTTATCGCATTAATCGCTGTATAAATGTGAATGGCGCCAAAAACGTGTCAAAAGTGTCCGATGTGTTCGCCGCAATGTCACGGTGACAGTAAAAAAAATCGCAAATCGCCGCCAATACTAGTAAAAAAATTAATAAAATAAAAATGCCATAAATCTATCAGCTATTTTGTAAACGCTATAACTTTTGCGCAAACCAATCAATATTTGATCATTGCGATTTTTTTTACCAAAAATATGTAGAAGAATACATATCGGCCTAAACTGAGGAAAAAAAACGTTTTTTTAAAAAAAAAATGTGATATTTATTAAATAAAAAAGTAAAAAATAGTGTTTTTTTTTTAAATTGTCACTCTTCTTTTGTTTATAGCGCAAAAAATAAAAACCGCAGAGGTGATCAAATACCACCAAAAGAAAGCTCTATTTGTGGGAACAAAATGATAAAAAAATTGTTTGGGTACAGTGTAGCACGACCGCGCAATTGTCATTCAAAGTGCGACAGTGCTGAAAGCTGAAAATTGGCTTGGGCAGGAAGGGGCGTAAGTGCCCAGTATGGAAGTGGTTAAATGACAATCTTATTTCTTTCACTACACACGGTTTGGGCCTTCCTAAGCACTGGTAGGAGTGCAGATTATGTGAGGGCCAGGATAGGATAGCTGTCGTGTCAGGAACACACACATGCCGTGTACACACAATCGTTTTTCCCGTCTGAAAAAGTCCTATGAAAGCTTTTGGCTGGGAATCCCAACCGTGTGTATGCTCCATCTGACTTTTTCCCAATGGAACATGGAGGTGGATCACTGATATTTTGGGGATGTGTGAGCTACAAAGTGGGGACGCTCATTGTTTAGTGTTAGGACCACTTATTACAGGGTGACTTGGCGCGGCTCTGTGGCTCACGCATGTGTTTGCAAATGCGTGTGGACAAAACCCCTGTTTTTAACGCATACTGTTAGACAGGTTAATTGGTTGTTCTGCAGGCTGGTCGGTAAGGAGGCTTGGTTTTTCCCTGGGCATTCCCCAGGTTTTGTTGTTAGTTGTTTTGAGCTACAAAGGCACAGGAAATTTGGTCAAAATTGATGGTAAGATGAATGCAGTATGTTATCAAAAAATACTGGAGGAACATTTGCAGGAAGCTGCGTGTAGCGCCCCCTTGCCTTCAGCATGGGCACTACGCTTTAATTTAGTGGGGAACGGGAGAGTTACCTTGCTCCCATTCAATGTTTGTCTAAATTTGATGATCTCTGTCATGGGACAGCAGACGGGAAATAACCCTTAATACGTTGAAATAAATAAAAGACAGCAGACAACTGTTGGCTGTTAAAAGCCGCGGTTGTTTAATATTGGTTTCAAATTATTGTTAATAAATACTTTCAACAAATTTTCATAAATAAATAAGCATTCAAATAAGCCTTAAAGCTAGCCTAGCCACTACGGCTCAGGCTGCCAATACAACTACCCAGCTTCAAACCAAAACAATAGCATAAGCTAATAAATAATAATGACTTTATTTATAAATAACATGAATTACATATATATGATATAATATATAGCTAGTCCCCCTTTGTTGCTGTCAAATTTATTTTTATTTTTTTTAAAACAAAGGTGACACTACCACATAATAAACACTGCGACAAAATATTATAAAAAAGGGGTGGGAGGGGGAGGAAAAGAACACCACAGCTCCTAAGTCTTCTGAGGCGAATGAGCCTGAGCTAGCGGAACCCCGGTTTAAATAGCCCAAAACTGGGCTGGTTCCGACTAGTTCAAACTGGGTTTTCCCGGGCTTTCTACCCCAGCACCTGAAAGGTCATCTGTAGGGCAATGAGCCCGACCAAATTCCCCCACAGTGAAAGGTCAGCTGTAGTGCAAATAAGCCCGCCAAATTCCCCTGAGGGAGCATAAGGCTCCCCTGGGGAACCTGAAAATGTTAACCCGTCGCCTTCCCATGAGGAAAAGGGGGGCTAGAAACTGCCTTCCCCCTTTTCCTGTCATTCTGGAAGTTCCACTGGGTCAGACTGTGGTCAGGGAGTGCAGTGCCACCCCTGGCCGGCAGCTGGCGCTATAGGGGTTCTGGCAGAACAGATCTTCTCCCAGCAGCCAATTAGAGGATGTTTTTCCTCTGTGAGAGAGGTCATGTGTCAAAAACTTTCCGCAGAGTACGCGCATCCTTCAGGGTACGCGCATCCATGGACCCCGCCGGCGTGGCCCACCTGGCCAGAGCTGAACTTTGCAGCGAACCTCTTCCTGATGAGAGAAGGGACCCCAGTGCTCCACTGGGTTCCGAGGCCTATTGAAAGGATCCTAGTTTGGGATCGGGTGTCCGGACCACTGACAGGTATGCTTGCTGTCATCCGGGGACCATTTGCAAAAGAAATTTACTGGGAGGATTCTCTGTCCTTATTTACTTAAGTCCTCTATTGAAATTGGCCTGTGGCGGGGGCCCTAGAGACAGGTCTGTGTTGTTCAGAGTGACGCTCCGGCTGCCAGGCCTATCATAGGGGTCTGTCCGGGGGCACTTTACCCACTCTGAGCAGAGTGGCGACGTGTATACATTCGGTTTAATGCAGAGCAGTGTATTGCTCAGTTCTATATCCAGGCCTGATACCGCATGGTTCTATTTTTTTCTTCATCAACCTTGACCTTCCTAATGTATGTTGATGTTGGCCGTGTTTGGCCTGGACAATAAAGCATTGAAAACTCTTTATTGGATGTCTGGACCTCCACTCACTGTTGCTATTCTCACAGTTACACCCTTAGACACTGCCAGGGTAACTTAGTAGGCTGGTCCCAAATCATTTAGCGGCTCCTCCGGGGGTAGTGCTACATGCGCATGGGACGTACTTGGACATTCCAACATGACAATGATCCAAAACACAAGGCCAAGTCGACCTGTCATTGGCTACAGCAGAATAAAGTGAAGGCTCTGGAGTGGCCATCTCAGTATCCTGACCTCAATATCATTGAGCCACTCTGGGGAAATCTCAAATGTGCAGTTCATACAAGACATCCCAAGAATTTCCAGGAACTGGAGGCTTTTTGTCATGAGGAGAAGATATGGAGCCTCATCTACAAATACAACAAAAGACTTCAAGCTGTCACTGGTGTTAAAGGGGGCAATACACAGTATTAGGAACTGGGGTGTGTAAACTTTTGATCAGGGATGATTGATAAAAAAAATGGCTTCAGACAAACACTAACCATGAGTGAAAGAAACATTTTTGTGTTAATCATATTGTCTGAAAAATTGCTTAGAAATCATAAATTCTGCCAGGGTATGTAAACTTATGAGCACCTCATGAAGCCTTAGGCCCCATGTACACTGCTGCTGCTAAACGGACGTTCAGAGGCAGTATGTAAACTTATGAGCACAACTGTATGTAAATGGCCTACAAACAGTGGCGGTACTTCCATAAGGGGCGCATGGGCACTGCCCCCTCTCTCCTGGCACCGCTCTATCACCAATAGATAAATTTATGCATTGCATGGCTGCCACCCCTATTCATGTATCCGGCCCCTTGTCGGGCACCTGAATTACAGCGGTAGGGTATTTTTTGGAAGCACCTGATTAGAGCACCTGATTAGAGCCCATGCTGGGCGCTCGCTGTTCACTCAGCGTTGTGTTAGGAAAGCGAACTTAATCGCTTTCATAACACTAAACCACCTGTCACCTTATTGGCTGAAACGACAGGCGCTGTGATTGGACACCACCTATCAGGCATCCAATCATAGCAGAGGACAGGAAGAGAGGGCGGGAGACGAGATCGAGGAGTGTGGATGACATTGCCGCTGTGACCCACTGCCCCACGAGACAAGGTAAGGGCCGAGCGGGCGGGGGATGCACACTGGCATTTGATGGGCACACTGGCAGCAGTTGATGGGCACAGTAGTGGCAGTTGATGGACACACTGGCAGCAGTTGATGGGCACAGTAACGCCAATTGATGAGCACACTGGCAGCAATTGATGGGTACAGTGTCAGCAATTGATGGGCACAGTGTCAGCAATTGATGGGTGCAGTAGCTGCATTTGATGGCACAGTGGTGGCAATTTATGGGTACAGTGGCTGCGTTTGATGGGCAGTGGCTGCATTTGATGGCACAGTGGCTGCATTTGATGGCACAGTGGCTGCATTTGATGGGCACAGTGGCTGCGTTTGATGGCACAGTGGCTGCGTTTGATGGCACAGTGGCTGCATTTGATGGGCATTTGATGGGCACAGTGGCTGCGTTTGATGGCACAGTGGCTGCATTTGATGGGCACAGTGGCTGCGTTTGATGGCACAGTGGCTGCATTTGATGGGCACAGTGGCTGCGTTTTATGGCACAGTGGCTGCATTTGATGGGCACAGTGGCTGCATTTGATGGCACAGTGGCTGCATTTGATGGGCACAGTGGCTGCGTTTGATGGCACAGTGGCTGCATTTGATGGGCACAGTGGCTGCGTTTGATGGCACAGTGGCTGCGTTTGATGGCACAGTGGCTGCGTTTGATGGGCACAGTGGCTGCGTTTTATGGCACAGTGGCTGCATTTGATGGGCACAGTGGCTGCATTTGATGGCACAGTGGCTGCCATGGATGTTTTTTTTGTAGTTTGTTTGCGTAAAGGTGATCCTAGCAGTCATGAGGTGTCGGTGGTGACACGTCTCCCCACATAGATGTGATCAGAGTGTCGTTGTCCAATAACGGGGCCAATTTCTCTTTTAGTCACTGTACCGTCATAGTAACCATTTGTTATTATTCCATTAGACTAATAAAGAACTATACAGCCCCATCGCAGTAAACTGCATGATTTCCAATGAGTTGCCTTCCTCCAGTGATGTCACAGCTCAGGCTGGATGAATGTCTGGTGACCCCGCCTGCAGCTTGTCGCTCAAACACTATGCAGGGAACACGCACTGAGCTCAGGCCTCGCCCCTGTATGACGTCTGCAGGCAGCCCGAACCCTCTCCGCATGCCACAGCTGTACAGCCTTAAAAATGCCAACTCACAGGAGCGCGAGGCGAGCTGGGAACCCGACAAGACTACATATCCCGTCATGCCACACCACCAGACCCCGCCCACACAGTCCGACGTTCTGCACTGAGAAACGAATCCACAGCTACCGTTCCCCTTAGGGGCGGGGACTTACCACAAGCTGACACGTCACTGTACAGGGCGCAACGTCTATCATTCAGAAAAGGGGCGGGGACGGGAGGGAGGAGGTGGGACGGGCTACAGGCTCGGGGCGTGTCTAAACGCAGCACTTTGTGAATTAATTATTCAGAAGGGCGTGTCGTGTCGGCGCTGATTGGGTGCGGCTGGCAGGAGTTGCTTTGCGTCATCACGTTACCAGCTGATCGGAGTTTGGAGCCGGCTTGCTGGGAGTTGCGGGGAGACAGGACAGGTCAGCGGGAGGGAGCGGTCAGTGGAAGAAGTCCGGGGTGCGGGAGTGTCGGGGCAGGAGATGGGATTGTGTCCCGGCCGGGGCAGTGAGGAGCCGGGTGCTGGGCTGGAAGCTGAGGACGTGCCGGGCAGGGTGGGGTGTGTGATGGGGGTGCCGGCTGTACACCCTGACACTGGGATCGGGTGTGGTGAGGAGACACTTCCAGTGATTAGTGACTGATGGGGCTCCGTGCGGCCTGGAGGACGGTGAGTGCGGAGGGTGCCGCAGTGTCAGGGTGGGGTGCAGGGATGACTTAGGGGGGTGGGGCACAGGAGGACACCACTGTCACTGGGGGTGACATAGCAAGCTGGGTGATAGACATAGGACAGGGGGAAGAAGGTGACATATTGTGGGGGAGCCCATCAGAGGGGTGCTGGATGGGGGAGAAGGTAGGCAGCTGGCAGTGGGTGTGTGAAGGGTTAAATGGCTGAAGGACGGGTACAGCACTGCATGGGTGGGGTATCAGCTGTCAGTGGGTGAGGGTGTGAAGGGTTAAATGGCTGAAAAACAGCTACAGCGGTGGTTGGGTTGGAGAAGTAGACAGATGTCCATGGGTGTAAAGGGTGGGTGGCTGAAGAACAGGACCAGTGATGGGGGTTAGGTTAGCAATTGGCTATCAATAGGTGTGAAGGGTGGTGGTGAGGGTAGTAGTTGGCTGTCAATGGGTGTGAAGGGTTAAATGGCTGAATAACAGGTACGGTGCTGGATGGGTGGTGGCTAGGTGAGGGTAGTAGTTGGCTATCAATGGGTGTGAAGGGTAAATGGCTGAAGAACAGGAACAGCATTGGATGGGTGGTGGCTAGGTGAGGGTAGTAGTTGGCTGTCAATGGGTGTGAAGCAAAAAAATGGCTGAAGAACAGGAACAGCATTGGATGGGTGGTGGCTAGGTGAGGGTAGTAGTTGGCTATCAATGGGTGTGAAGGGTAAATGGCTGAAGAACAGGAACGGCATTGGATGGGTGGTGGCTAGGTGAGGGTAGTAGTTGGCTATCAATGGGTGTGAAGGGTAAATGGCTGAAGAACAGGAACAGCATTGGATGGGTGGTTGCTAGGTGAGGGTAGTAGTTGGCTATCAATGGGTGTGAAGGGTAAATGGCTGAAGAACAGGAACGGCATTGGATGGGTGGTGGCTAGGTGAGGGTAGTAGTTGGCTATCAACGGGTGTGAAGGGTAAATGGCTGAAGAACAGGAGCGGCATTGGATGGGTGGTGGCGGCTAGGTGAGGGTAGTAGTTGGCTATCAACGGGTGTGAAGGGTAAATGGCTGAAGAACAGGAACGGCATTGGATGGGTGGTGGCTAGGTGAGGGTAGTAGTTGGCTATCATTGGGTGTGATGGGTAAATGGCTGAAGAACAGGAACAGCATTGGATGGGTGGTGGCTAGGTGAGGGTAGTAGTTGGCTATCAATGGGCGTGAAGGGTAAATGGCTGAAGAACAGGAACGGCATTGGATGGGTGGTGGCTAGGTGAGGGTACTAGTTGGCTATCAATGGGTGTGAAGGGTGAAATTGTCAAAGAACAGGAACGGCATTGGATGGGGTGGTTTAGGTTGGAGAAGTAGACGTTTGCCAATGGGTGTGAACAGTGGGCTCAATGGCTGAAGAACAGGTAGAGCGACGGATGATGGTGGTAGTGGTACACAGGTTTAGTGGTGAGTACTGTAATGTAGAAGGTGAATTGGGTTTCAGGATTCCATTAAGGAAACCAAAGTGCTTCCAAATGTAGGGGGGGGGGGGGGGGAATATCAGGAGATGGAAGAGCTGGTGTTGGGTGTAGCTTGCCAAACATCAGGAGAGGTGATGGTGGGCTGGACATCCTAGATGAGATGGAAAGATGATCTGAGGAGCTATAGTCCACAGTGTTGGCACACTAGAAGGTGGCTCTCCTGGTACTGGGTAATACCAGGAAATTATGTCTTTTGGCAGGCTACGGATGGCTCTCCTGGCACTGGGTAATCCTGTAAGTGATGGTTTTCGGCAGGCTGAAGGGTGGCTCTCCAGCAAGTGATGCCTGTTGTAGAGGGTGGATCTATGGGCTCTCTGGGTGGGGGTGCTGCGGTTAACACTGGGCACTGTGCTCTCTTGGGCGGGCTACATCCTTGTATCTCTTGTCCATTTGCTGCAGCCCACAGTGGGATTCTCTTGTAGGAAAGTTGTGAACTTGCTGTAGGCCTGGGAGAGTGGCTTAAGTGGGTGTGGCATGGTTGGTGTGCTTGCAGTGCCCAGCATAGCAGATGGGTCCTATTGGCATAGCGCTTGTTGCAGGTGGATGGCATGAGCTGGGTAGATAGGGGAACACGGCTGCGACCACACCCCAGTGAGAAGACATGACATCCAGACTTCTCATCCTCCTAACGGTAAGGATTCAGCATGCATGTCATTCCATGGATCATGTAGCCGGGATTTTCCCTCATCTGCACTCAGCCATTTTTTATTCTGTTAAACATTATTTTTTTATTTTTTTCCTAATCTTTTTGATCTGTTAAAGTATTTTGTATTACCTATCCTCACCCAGTTCTGTTATTCTAATATACACATCCTCCATTTCTGATGACTTGAGTGCCCTTCCCTCATCCTCTTACTTGTAGCTATACTTTTATATGCCGTCCCCTCCCTCCCTGAGTATAGATCCTGTTTGCGTCTTGCGTTCAGAAGCTCTGATTCACGCTTATGCAACCTGCTGTTAAGCCATGCAAACACTAGGGGCGATAGAGAGCTGGGCACCACTCTGGGTCATGCCCTTAAGAGGAAAGAGGAGCAGAAATGATAAAGTATTTGCTTTCCCAGGCTCAACTAGTAATTTAGATACGTCTATCGCTCACCGGTCACCATAGTCCTTGACATGTTTCAGTGGCTAGAGGAGTAAACATCTTTTTGTTTTTTATTACTGATGACAAAAACAAAATCAGATATTTTGCACACTGTCTGGTAGCATCTGTCCTTGAACTGAAGAACGTGGCATGACAGAACATTTTGCATGATGGTAGTACAGCCCTGCTGGTGCAACTCACGATGTTCTATTTTATCATAAACGGTACTGAAACTTTTTAGGTTGGCCATCTGTTTTTCTGTGGGACTGGGTGGTGTAGCTTGAAGTTACTGCAGGATACGACTATATGATGCTTTTCACCCTGAAATTTTAAAGTAACTGCTAGAATTTTCCTGCTAAAATTGTCCTAAATGTAAGTGACACTGCCATTTATTTTGTTGGAGTACCTACCTTTTGGGGTATAGCAAATGCATGTGTTATGTATATGCTGTTGAAAAAAATGGGACTTGCATTTTGATTCTTGGGCTCCTAAAAGAATTGGTGGACAAAAGACTAGTTCGCCTTTTTGTATTCTAATTTACTATGCAATAAAGGGGCCACACAAACACTCGATTCAATTTCTGTAGGCCAAGATAGGCTTCCCTAAAGCCTGGCTAGAAAACTTTCATTGTGCTCAGGATCTCTCAGTCTAGGGCAGGGATCCTCAAACTACGGCCCTCCAGCTGTTGCGGAACTACACATCCCATGAGGCATTGTAAAACTCTGACATTCACAGACGTGACTAGGCATGATGGGAATTGTAGTTCCTGAACAACTGGAGGGCCGTAGTTTGAAGACTCATGGTCTAGGGCAGGCGAGGGCAAACTCGGCCCTCCAGCTGTTTTGAAACTACAAGTCCCATGAGACATTGCAATACCCTGACAATCACAGGCATGACTCCTAGAGGCAGAGGCATGATGGGATTTGCAGTTTCACCACAGCTGGAGGGCCGAGATTGCTCACCCCTGGTCTAGGGTGTGAGATCCGTTGGACGCAATGTCCGCATGGAAGGCTCGTCCCCAGCATCAAAGGAACAAAGGTTTTCCTGCTGTCTTGCAACTGCACATGTGCAGCCGCTTCAGTGATGAGGGAAGAGCAGCAAACGACTTGCCTATGCGCGGTTGTATGTTCCTTAGATGCTGGTGCCGCGCCCAACATTTCTTGTGTCCTAAATATTTAAATTTTTTTTTTTTTTTATCAAAACATCTTTTTATTACTTTTATATACAAACAACATATTGAGGGGGAAGACATAAAAAAACACAACCCCCACCCTCTCAATACGAATATTTCTAATATGCGGCAGGCTTCAGGAAGCCTATCTTGGCCTACAGTAGTGTAATTTGAAGGAATGTGTGTGTGTGTGTGTGTGTGTGTGTGTGTGTGTATGTATATATATATATATATATATATATATATATATATATATATATATATATATATATATATATATATATATATATATATATATATATATATATATATAATTTCCCCCCACTGAAGACCATTTTATACAATAATGGTGTCCCTTGGTCTGCAAACTGGCGCCCGATGTGGCCCTTTGCATGATTTTTATCTGGCCCTTGATGCACTTCTTCATCCACCAACTCCAAAAAAGGCATTCCTTCCAATGAAACAAAGGTAGGTCACTATTCTTCCCACTGGCATCAAAGATGAGGCATTGTTTACTCGCAAAGGCACCAGCACATTTTCTATTCCCATTGGCCACAATCTAGCCCCCAAAAAGTATGAAGGAGAGCGAATTGGCCCTCTGTTTAGAAAGTTTGGAGACCCCTGCTTCATTGCATAGTAAATTTTATTACAATGGTGAATTAACCGTATACAGAAGATTTGACTTCATTTTTGTTCAGGGTTCTGTTCCCCAGGGAACAAGGTTTTATGTAGTACTTTGTCCCTTGTTCCTATTTGCTTTGTAAGCCTGTCTAGGAGGTTGTCAGGAGCGCCCACTTACCCCCACAGCGGTCCAACAATATAGCCATCAAGGAGATGGCTGTTTGATAACTAGCGCTGGTCTTGGCAAACACATCTGTATTCCTCTTGTCACCCTGTTGCGGGTAAGTGCTTGGAGCCAAGGCAAGCAGAGGTTATCAAGCAGCTGGCTATGTTGTCACAGCCAGTGATGAGGGGGTGGGCTCCCAGTCTGACCTCCATAGCTAGGCTTACGAAACATGTAGGTACATTGGTCAAGGATCGACATGTATCTTGTCCCCTGGGAAACGAAACACTGAAAAAATGGAGGTAGGCGTTTTTTTAGGGAGTGGCCTGCATCCATTTAAATGGCCTGGAAGGGTGAAAAGTTTAACAAATGTAACCTAAATCAGATTTATATGAAGCGAATACAGATTGGGCTTAGTAAATCAGAACGTTCTTCAAAATAACGGCCTCTCATTGTCTGTGCACTTGAAGACGCGAGATGAATTGGCTTTCCGGAATGTTGCTTCCTCCTTTCACAAAATGGCTGCCGTCATTGTAACTAGGCCTCAAGTTAGTCATCAATAAATTCCTACACGGCCTGGTTTCTGCGTACAGGAGATGAGTGACTCAGCTAAAACAAATCTTTATTTTTATGTGGTAGAACGGTCTCTTAGGCAAATAGGAGTGAGAGGAACATGTTTACAAAGGTGGCTTTCTAGGAAACTATGAAAAGAATTTCTGCTTTTTTCATGTACAATATTGCAGCTGGATTGTATTTTGCCATCTATCATGTCTGGTCAAAGTTTGCGGATGACATTTCTTTTTATTTCAAAGAAGTCCTAAAACTGGTAGGCAACCTTTTGGCACTTCGTCGAAACTGCGAATCGTATCGTGCCTATGGGAGTCGTTCCTGTGGATATCTGCCCTGCAGTGCCTATTGGAAGTTGTAATTCTACAACAGCTGGCGTGCTGAAGGTTGCCCCTATCTGTTCTAAAATATAATTTTATATATATATATAAGATTATATATATATATATATATATATATATATATATAATCTATCTCTCTTGTATAGCGCAACGCATGCGAACTGAATCTATATATATATATATATATATATATATATATATATATATATATATATATATATATATATATATATATATATATATATATATATATATAATAATCTAATAATCTAATAATATATAATAATAATCTATCTCTCTTGTATAGCGCAACGCATGCGAACTGAATCGCCTCTGGGCGCTTTTTCCAGCCAGTATCTGCTTGGCTGGTGCGGTCATTTTTACCCCGTAGGATCATGACACACTAGGGACACACAGTCATACATATATACTGGGCCATTTTGGACGAGATCGAATTTACCTACCAGCATGTCTTTGGGATGTGGGAGGAAACCAGAGTACCCGGAGGAAACCCACGCAGAAACAGGGAGAACATGCAAACTCCAGGCAGATGGTGTCGTGGTTGGGATTCGAACCAGCGAACCTTTTGCTGCTAGGCGAAAGTGCTACTCACTGCACCACTGTGCACTATATAATCAATGGAGGGACTGATGCCAGGTCACAGCGGGCTCAAACCAGAATTGTTTAAACATAAAGAAGCCTCGTAGCCGGGCAACTACTTCAGAAGGATGTTGGCAATGACTGCCCTCATTGTGACAGGTGTTGTTTAAAGATGAGCGTCAAGCCAATGCCTAGGTACACAGTGAAGATATATATATATATATATATATATATATAATATAATTTTTTATACCTGTGATGAAATGAGTTACAATTCTGTTCAGACATCCATGCCAGACTGCACACTGCCGTTAAACAATACAGCTTGATCACCAACCCAACCTGCCGATATGCCAGTGAAGTAGCCTCCCTCCATTCTGATCCTGTCAGTCTTCCAGTGTTGGGTCAGCAGCACTGCATATCCAGTAGAGCCTAATTGGTTTACAGCACTCAGTCTCATATTCTGACTTCTACTGTGTAGGGGACTATAGAAAACTTGATCTAATACATTATGGGTACTAGCTTTATACATATCCTTTATCACACTGCGTAGATGGCACTTCTTACACTTGCTTAGAGTGCAGCTTATGCCAGAGTTTGGTCAGGTCCGCAGCTTGGCATGGATTAGTCCTCCAAACTGTGATGGCAGCCATTTTGAGGAATGGATACTTTGTGTACAAGTTGGCAATATCTTCATGTCTCAAGAAAGCTAAAAGATTTTTATTTTTTCTCTCTGAAGGCACTTCTATATTAGCACTTGTATCTTTCTGAAGGTTTCTTCATTTACTGCACCCCCCACACACAGAGCTTTGGGCCTCGAGTTTCATAATTCTAGAGTGCTTTAATTGGCAGACAGTGGAATTTTTAGTAATACCTAGTTTAGAGTCCCCAAATCCTGACCAGTACAAATCCTCCTGGGTTAACAATGGCACATTTTGTAGCTTTAGGCTATGATGGGATATGCAATCTATGTCAATTGTAGCATGCCACAAGGCAAGAAGCATCCATGGCTTGTTTTTTTTAACCTTCTTGTAGTGTGCTTTCCAGATTATAGTACTGTACATATATTTCGTAACTAAAGCAGCTAGAGCATTTTGTTGGAAACATAATGTTATTCCTAGGTACATCTTAAAAAGTTTGTATTTAAAGTTTCATTAATTCTGTATTGGATTCTCTTCACTAGTACAGAGGATTACATTGCCTTCCTTTGGTCTCTTAAATATGCGATTGAAAGTGCAAAAATGCCTGTTGATCCTGACAGAAATCTCGACAGTTAAGTTATGATGCTGTCTGCCTGTACTGCATGCCACTGATTTTTACATTGTCCAGAGCTATGTTTTTAGGCTACAGAACACCCCTCACCTCCCCATGGAGCACAGGAGATAGGTGATAGGTGCTAGTTTGTAGTGCTGTCAAGTATGGTCCTATAGTCACAGTACAGCCGAAAAGTGTCACTGGGAATGATGAAAATGGTCAGCCTCCACATGGGCAGATTAACTGATGGGCTGGCTCTATTATGGGGGAAATGGTCAGCCTCCACCTGGGGAGAATCACTCATGGTCCCCTTCATTATGGGGAAAATGGTCAGCCTCCACCTGGGGAGAATCACTGATGGGCTGGCTCTATTATGGGGGAAATGGTCAGCCTCCACCTGGGGAGAATCACTGATGGTTGCCTTCATTATGGGGGAAATGGTCAGCCTCCACCTGGGGAGGCTGCTCACTGTGAAGGCTGCTTCCATTATGTAGACATGGCAGCCTTCAACTCTGGTGATGCACTGCCCAAACCAGTGCAATGGGCTAAATATCCAGTAGATTCCACAATTGCGGTTGTGCTTATTTGCCCAGACGCCGTCAGTTTGCCCAATTGTAGTTCATTTTTTACAAGGTTGTAAAAAAGCACAGTTGGTATTGGCTAATGGACAACCGGTGTCGACACGACTCGTTGATTCAATTAAACATTATCATATCGTATCAAAGTGCTGTCATTTGAACTACTTGTAGCATTACTTGCATGATAATTAAGTCATGTTCTGTTCTTTTTATTAATCTAGTAGGAAGTTTCAGCATAGCTTTTTCAAGTAGAACTAAAGGCAAAATGTTGTTCCTAAATTTGGGTACAGTGGTGAAGGGTTAGAACCAATGTCAGGTTTTTATTGCTGTCCATTGGAGTGTGCCTATGTTGTTTGCAGACACTGGCTTACATTCTTGCCCCCTTCTCTAGGTTGCTACCACCCCATTTCCATGTTGCTGAGATTCTGCCACAGCAGCCACTGACACTGTTACCTGGCCACCAGCATCCTAGCAACCAATAATGCTGTTTTATTGGTTGCTAGGATGCAGGTAGCTTGGCCGTACAGAGTCATTGGTGGTTATGATGCAGGCAGGTGCCACGTAGCATAACGACTAATTACGTTGTGTGACCCAGCCGCTGGTGTCCTAGCAACCAGCTTGGTAACAAGGCAGTGTTCGAGTATGGCCACTACATCACGGTGCTGGCCTCCGCACCAAGTCCTGCCTCGCTCTAATTGTCCTAAGTACCAGTTTCACTGGTAATGAAAGCGATGGCGAATACTAAGTTATTGTAAGGTTGTTTTGATCCTGTCTTCTCTGATCCTCACCATTCTACTGTCCCCAATCCATCTGCTGATGGAACAGAGCCCTGATTAGAAAAGGTATTAGTTTATATTTACTAAAAAAGTTGCATTTCCATGTTCTGTGTACTGTGGGAGACCAGATATAATGAATGCTGGGTCCTGGGTTTAGTAACTCTTTAAAGTTTCATTACAGATGTCCAGGTCACGTCTTGCTAAAAGGGTGTCTGGAGCTGGTGGCTAACACCTGAAGGCTTAGTTCAACTTTTAGAACATGTTTTAGGTTACACCCATATTTAGGGTTTAACATGAAACCTGGGCACTCTACCTAACCCTTCACTTTATAATGTTGCTGCACCCACACAGTGACATGGATCTGTGAATGGAAAGGCTAATGTCCCATATGCCACCACAAGTGACATCACCACACTTGAAGGCCATTGATTGCTTCCTCCAGCCCCAACGTTTTGCCCAAGGAGTTGTTGACCTTTTCATTGCGTCATTGTTGACCCTACAGCCATAGTGCTGTTTAGTGTCTGTTTGCGCTCTGATAGGAATGTTTTTGAACAAGATTTGTAGATAAAGGACAGGTCTTGTTGCCACTGGCAAGCTCTCCTTGATTCTTTCTGTATAGCCTGGTAAAATGAAGGCAGATAATAGGGCTAGCTGCAACAAAACCTTCTTCTTTTTTCAGACAGCTGTGCGCACGAAGGCCAAAGCAGCTCCAGAATAACAAGCGTTGAATTCATGAAAATATTTGCTGTTACCTGTGGCATGGTTCCCAGCGTAAAACTGCCCATAAGCAGCCGTGTGAAGTTGAAGTGGTTTACCGGTTTGCTTTTAAAGTGTACGTCAGGGGAAAGTGAAAAAAACCTTTGCAGTCCATGCACATTTTCCTTGTATCCCTTTAAATACAGGGAAATTGTGGCTACATTAATGTGGACTGACATTATAGCATTTTGGAGGATTGAGTGGTGTCAGCCCTGCCTAGTTGCCTTTTTTGGGTAGACTACGCAAACCTGTCCGCTTTAAGATCTCTACAACAAAGAGACCAATTGTTCTGTGGTCCAAGATGAGAACTAGGAGGGCCAATTGGAGTTACTGAGATAACGAGATGTGTGCACAAGATAGCTGTGGGTTTCTGACATTTTTGCACATATTAAACAGATATACTTTAAGCCCTGGTTCACACTGGGCTGCGGGAGTGAAGCCGTGCGAGTTCAGCTGAACTCGCACGATTTCACTCCCGCTGGCAGTCCCGATTTCGGCCGCGATTTAAGAGATATCTGTGCAGGTTTCTGCACAGATGTCTATGTAAATAGCGGCCCTAAATCGCAAAAAGTAGTACAGGAACTACTTTTTGAAATCGGTGCAGCGCCGCAGATGCGGCGTCGCACCGATTAGGACAGTGTCATTGCCGGCAAATGCCGCCGATTTGAGATGCGATTTCACAAGTGAAATCACATCTCAAATCGAAGCAAATCGTACCCAGCGTGAACCTGGGCTAAATGGTACATTTTTATAACAGACTAAAAAGGAGACAATGGAGTATGATGTTAAAATGTTACTAAACCCAGGACTCTGCATTCACTATATCTGGTCACCCACAGTACACAGAAATGCAATTTATTTTAGTAAATCTAAACTGTTAAATACCTTTTCTCATCAGTAATTATATCAGTCTTTTGACTTCTGCGTCTGGCCGAGCACTGGTTAAAGCTTGTAGGAGGAGTTTTCTTGCTCTTCTGATTGTCCTATGAGGTTGCAGCACCACTGACCCTCTGGAGAGTGCTGATTGGCCCGGTGCTGATCACATATGTGGTTTATATTTTTGTGCCTTAAAAGTTTAGTCAGGGGATCCATTGTTTTCTTCTGAATTTTCTTTTGGATGTGGCACCACATAGAGACATAGACCGATAATCTGTTTTCTGTGCTGATCACATGCACCCTCCCAAAAAGAAAAAAAATGGTAGCAATACACACCAAACTGAGCATGTGCAGAGTGCCTCCTATGACTCTGTTCTATCAGGCGACTGTTGGGGAACCGGGAAGAAGGGGAGGATCAGAGAAGACTGCATCAAACAACCTTTTTACACTATGCAGAGGATTAACCGCTTAAGTTCCACAGTGAGTATAACAAGCATGCTTTATAAACTGCATATACAGATGGATTTTACTGTTGTAGGTTTAGTAACACTTTAAGGTTTACTTATAAACCCCCCTCTTCTCTTTTTTTTTATAATTTTGCATTATGTTTTAGATCGATCTCAGAAAACTGAGCCCGTCGCAAACTATGTGCCGCTTTTGGGATTTAAACATTGCATAACCATTATATGCAACCCCATGAATTAACGTTGATGCATAGGAAGTTTCATGGTCTGCGACTTGAAACCTTTAGGCCTCATGCACACTGGACGTTTTTGGACGTTTTTACAGCAGCTGTTTTTGGCAGTAGACGTTTTTTTCTACAGTCAATAAACTCTCCATGTTATCCTATGTGTTCATACACACATAGGCTGTTATCAGCAGTTTTGGGTAGTGGCATTTGAGTAGTAAAAAAAAAAAAAAAAAACTTGTGGGTTCTGAGAGACGTTTTTCCAGCTGTAAAAACGCTCCAACGCTGATAAACGAAAAAAAAAGTTGAAAAACTCACTGCTAAGCTACTGGCGTTTTTATAACGTTATTTTAACGTCCAGTGTGCATGAGGCCTTATTGTTGATGGTCTTGCAGTTCACATTCAGAAAAGTAAATCTGATATTTTTACTTGGTTGGAGAGCCTCCCTGATGATGGCGTTACACTGTGCAATGTCTTGAGTGGATCCACCATCAACTATATAGTACAAGGACATTATTTAGGTTTATCCTCATAGTTTTAGGAGAGCTAAAGGAGATTGTACAGTGTATGGTTAAAGGAGTTGTAAAGGTTTATTATTTTTATTTTTTAAATAACAAACATGTCATACTTGCCTCCACTGTGCAGCTCGTTTTGCACAGAGTGACCCCCCAATCCTCGTCTTCTGGGGTCCCTCGGGGGCTGTCTCGGCTCCTCCCCCGCAAGAGCTAACCCGCCTCTGGGACACTTACGGGGGCACTCCCGTGATAGTCGGCGGCCCCACTCCCTGGTGTGCTGCGTCATTGATTTTGATTGAAAGCAGTGGGAGCCAATGGCTGCGCTGCTATCAATCATCCAATGAAGAGCCGAGAAGCCAGAGCATAGGATGCATTAAGGTGAAAAAAAGTGAAGCTTTACAACCCCTTTTAAAGCGGACTATATACTGATTTTATTTATTTTTTCTTTCTTTCAGATATATGAGGAAAAATATATATTTTTCTATCCATATTATACAGTGCGGATGGACAAATCTGCAGGGCCAGCTATTATATTCTGAAATGAGAGGAATACAAATTTCAGAAAAGTGAAGTGGTTGATGTAGAAGTGAACGCTTACATTGGTGGCCAGTCAGTATAGGGAGGAAATTCCCCCTAGCAGCCTCAGAAGGGACCTTAAATGAAAGCGACTGATCTAGAAACTCTCAAATAGAATACTGCCCCTTCTGGACAAACAAAATAAGAAGGGGGCGGAGTCACGCCTGACTCGCTGCAAATGTTTGCTGGAGCTCCTGACCTGTGTAATCTGTTATCGTTTTATTAGTATTGTAATTTAGTGTACGTCGTCTTTAACGATTTCTAAATAATGTGTTAAACAAAATCAATCAAGGTAATCATTTGTGTTGGGGACTTTATTCCTTGGTGATATAAAATACAAGAAATCTATTTTCGTTCTGATAAATCCTATTCGTTCCTATATGATCCTATTCCTGCTGAGAACTGCCACTAGCGGGATTCAGATTTTCAGGCCAGGATTTTTATTTATTTATTTTTCTTTAGTGTTTGAAGGGTTAGAACCTCTGCCTGGGTTTTTCTATGTCCTGTTGAAGAAATAGACGCCAAAATAAACGTTTCTTTCTGTAGAGTAGAAGCGCTGGTAATACAGTTTAATATCTGTGTGGCTCCATTGGGGAGGTTCTTCTCGCTTCCATTTGCAGTTCTATGTTGTGGCCAGTACAAGAAGTGAGGGGAAATATTCCCAATGGGTGCAGTCAATACTAGGCTCTCTTGTTAAAGAAAAACTCTGCTGGACAATCTAGCTAATTCAACTCTTCCAGGATCACCGTTCCTTGTTATTCCCCCCCCCCCTCCCCAAGCACTTAGTGGTACATTCTGCCTGTCCCTCTATCACTACAGGACACAGTAGTGGAGCAAAGGGTCAACGGATCAAACCACTGAGGGCAGCAGGGGACCAGGCAATCGACGCCTGATGATCTGGCCATCACACAAAGAAATTAGGGCACGTTGGAGCAGAAATGAAGATTTGAAGTCGTGTAGCTTGCACAGCTGAAAACCACAACATCGTCGGCTGTATAGATGCCGGAACGTTCTGTATTAAATATTTTTTTAGCATTTGCTCTGTGCTGTATTTTATCAGCCGTGTCAGGCGGAGGAGAGACTGATGGATGTACTGCTCAGTTACTAGATGGAAAATCATCTGTGAATTGGAGCGTGTATTTCTGCGGAATGGCGACTTTATCTTGGCCACCTTCATTTCTGTTAAATCCCTACAGAGATATCGGAAAGTGTTTCTGGTAGCTCTTTTTCCGTAATGTAAGTTATTCATCAGGTTTATTGGTCTTTTATGAACCCATTTAATATCTGATATATCCGTATAGAAGGTTAGAAAGTATCAACTTGTAAAAACGTGTCCAGCTTTAGTTAATAAATCGACACAAAGTACAATGACTGTGTGAAAAGGGGCTTCAATCCCTGGCAGCTAATTGGCTTTCAGTTTGCTGTGATGGGTTAATGGTTGATATGATTGGTTGGTATAGGTTACTGCAGATTGTTCTTTAGGCTGTTTAAAAATAGGAGATATAATCATGGAAACTGGATGGAATAAGCCGAAGTCGCCTACGTTGCCATATTGCTATGCTGGATAATGCCATGGTTTTCATAAAAAAAAAATACCTATTTAATTTTTTTTTATTTTTTTAAATGCAGCTTGTGGGAGTACCTTTTCTTCCCCCTTCCCCCTTATTCCTTTTTTTTTTTTCACCTCCTGTGTAAGGGGGAGGGAGAGCCAATAGGAGTAAACAATCGAATTGAGAAGAGAGCAGGGGGATGACCCCCATTGGTTTCCCCACTATCTGCTAACATCTTCCAGCAGTCGGCTTCTGAGTACTGATCCTCAGCGAATTGGCCCGCAGTTCGGACTTTGGACATGCCTGCTGTAGGTACTGTGAATATCTCCTTAAACTTGCACTGTTTAGGAGATATTCAGAGTGCATGCAGCTGACGATCTCATTGGTGCATGCGCTCTGAAGGTCTGGCTTACAGTTTTGGAGCCTGTGCTACATGCATGGGAGTAATGGCATTGCGGCTCTGGCCAATCACATAGCCAGAGCTCACGAACACTGAAGGAAGACATGTTGGTGGTGACTTTACAGTGCTGGAGGGCTTTGTTCCAAGGTGAGTATTTCATAATGTGCTAGCACATGATGCATACTAGCATATTATGCCATCGCCTTGTAGGTTTTGTTTTTTATCTGTGGCTTACAACTGCTTAAAACCTGCCAGTAACACTTCCTGTAGTACGGTAACATTAGGACGGGGCTATAACCTAGCATGCACGATTGCCCCCAGACCAGGCAGCTTGCTATGGGGGCACTCAGCAGGGGGGAGGGGTTAGGAGCACCAGCAGGGGACCTAAGAGGAGGATCAGGGCTGCTTTGTGCAAAACTATTGCACAAAGCAGGCACGTATGACATGTTTATTGGTAAAAAAAATAATCGGAACCTTTTACAAACGCTTTAGGAATCAAAGGAGCTGGGTGGAAAATTGTGGGCTGAACAATGACTGAATCTAATCTGGTATTCAAGCAGCTGCAGATGGTGTTCCTGTCTTAGCAAAAATGGGGGGTAATTGGGCTGGATAAGAAGGAAATCTAAGTGCGTATAGCTAGTCTTGGACTGTACTCTCCTGTGTCAAGGCTCTTAACGCTGCCTGAGCACAGCAGCTAAGTTAGGCGGCAGTCAGGCCCCTGTAAATGTGCGGCCTTAGGCAACCGCCTAGTTTGCCTTATTAAAGAGCCGCCTCTGGGTATGGGCTGAAAGCTGGAGAACATGTCTGCAAGAGCCCACATTTCACCCGTGAGCTACTGATTGCACATGCAATTTTTTTATTTTTTTTTTAAATAAATGGAGCCACATGAAAAACTGCCTAAACCGTTTAGGTGTTCAGGTAGCTGAGGTTGTCATGGCTGTCTGAGTACAAGTCGGAAGAGGAGATTCTGCCATCTATGCTGTTTAGTTCAGATGGGAGAATCGTTTTTATTTGATTTCCATGAGATGTGTATGACCAGCCTTGGCTACCAAGTGTAGCAAATAAATTTTTTATCAACGATGTACCGGTAGTTATACATCAACTACCTGTTTACTTTATATGGTAGAGCAATAATTGGGCTCTGCAATGTCATTGGTGATGTAACATCAGAGCGGCTGATCTGTCTAATCCTGTGACTGTGACTCATTCTATGACGTTCACATTGCTAAGCTCGCAGAGTAACAAATTAGGTCAGGGGTGAAAGCCGCTATTGAAATTCCTCGCAGCTCTTTCTGTGAACCTTTTCCCTTATTTGTCACCAGTCACTGAGCACTTATGATGGGCAAACGCTCCAATTCTGTCCAAGGTATTTGTTCAACTGGATGGGATCTGTTTATGTGACATAAAAGAAGCACTTCGAATTGCGTTTAAATATGCAGGGTAAAACGCATTTTTTATTTTTTTTGGAGGCTCAGCGGTAAATGAAGCTTGTCTCGCGCAATGTGCTGCTCCTCTGGGTTCATGATGAGCCATTGTACTGTGCAGTTATATCCAACATATAGACTTGCTCCACCTTACTCCTAGACTGTAAGGCTGGTCATAGATGATTGTGTTTTTTTTTTTGGGCTGATCGAGAAAAAAAAAGACGGCGTGACTGATCTACATATGTTTTTCGACATTCGTGATCGACAGAAGTCGATCATTACGCCAATTTCTGTCCAGCGGGAACTGCAATATGTAAAAACAATTATAACCGTAATTATAGTTGAGTAAGGCTACTGCCCGCTCGGACCTGAGCGGAGTACTGACAACTTCTTGGTAATGTTGGATCAAGTTGTAGCGCCTTTAATATTGCACAAGATCAGGGCCCGCCAGTCTGTAATTTAACATGGTTGTAAACCTCTGACTTGATGTATGAACAAAGCATATCCTATAGTGTGTACTTGTCTCAATTTAAAAGCACGAAGTGTAACTTCTGTCTGCTGCTTTGTTCCATGTTTAAAAATGGTGACGGGGAGGGACCTTCAGCTGATTGACGGCCTCAGCTCTGTTCCTGTGTGCTGTGTAAAGGGGGGTGTTTACTAAAATATGACATAGTGTTGATTGTATTCAAAAACTAAAGTTTTGCCTTAAAATGAGACCAGGCTAATACAAACTAGGCCTAAACTAGCTCCCCCTCTTCTAAATCGTATACTAACTACCCTTCCAAAGGAAGCTGCTTATATTTGCCTGGTTACATGATCTCCCCAGAGTCCGGCTTCATGGGAGAGGAGAGGGCAGCAACAATGGCTGCAATGCCTGGACCAGAGCGCTCTGACAATAAGTATAGGCATCTTCCCTCTACAGGGTAGTGGGAATAGGATTGGTAAGTGGGAGCAGTTTTAAGCACACCCTCCTGCCTGATCCAAGGGCAGGTGGATCAATCTTTTGTTGCCGGAAATTCCGACAGCAAAAGTCCGATGGAGCATACACACGGTCGGAAATTCCGACCAAAAGCTTACATCGGACTTTTCTTGTCGGAATTTTCGATCGTGTGTACGCGGCATAAGTGTTATTAAACCCGGACCCCGCATTCACTATATCTGGTCTCCCACAGTACACTGAACATGGAAATGTGATTATTTTAGTATTTAGTAAATATAAACTGCTAAATACTGTTTTGTTATCAGTGGTATACATTCTTGTGACTTCGATCGGTGTTTGGATTGAGCCTGTAGGGGGAGTTTTCATTCTCTGCCTGTCCTATGAGGCTGCAGGACCCCTGACCCTCTGGACAGTGCTGATTGGCCCTGTGCTTATCGCATACTCTCTGGTAATGCACTCCAAACTGAGCATGTGCCAGAGTGACTGCCAAGGTTGTCTTACCTGGAGATGGATTGGGGACAGTGGAACTAGAGAAGCATCAGAGAAGATGGGTTCCACAGCTGCTTTACCACAGTTGAGGAGATTCCTCCATCTATGCTCAGCATTCCTTATGGGGAATTGATGGATTTTTCGCTCAGCCCTAAATTCTACGTTTGTATTGCTAGCCTTGAAGAATATTTTTTTTTTTTTTTCCCCCATCTTGTGTCACACGGCTCATTTAGACCAATCGCCTCAGTCGGGACACAGGCTGCAATAATTAACCCGGTAGACACTTGGACTTTGGTTTCTGAATTCTCCAAAATGGGGAAAACTGGAGGAAGTGTCGGACTACAAGGGCGCTCACCGGGTGAGGGGGGAGGTGCTGGAGCATGTTAGATGGTACTCCCTAAATTCGGGTGTAATATGCTTCAAAGGTGAATTTAGCTCTTGTAGCTCTAAAATGCTCAACAAGTCAAATCTCATTCTTTTCAATGGATCCTGTTCACATCTGAGCGTTCTGTCATCTGAAGCAAAACGCCTGTCGCTCAAAGTACAGGAGCCTGTTTTTGGCAGATTACAAGTGTTTTTTGGCCCCATAGACTTCAATAGAAATGCCTGACTTGAGCGTTTTATGTGCGTTTTCTGCTCCCCCCCCCCCCCCAATTTCCTCTCCCTAGTGCTTTTCTATTGGCTAAACAAAAATGCCTGGAGCTGTAAAACGCTTGTAATGCGCTTCTAAAACACTATAAAAAAGTTTGTAAAAAGCTTAAAAAAAAATAAAATAACCACGGGTAAATCGATACGCTCAGGTGTGAATGGAGCATTAAATTGGAGCTATTTGCTACATACACGGTGTAAATTGTTTAACCTGCTAAAGGATTTAGAACTCTGTTCAGCTGCTCTTCAGATTATTTCAACCCGCCCAACAGCATATCCTGGTCTCTGATTTCCCTTTTCTCTACTTTAGATAAAGCAATATCATTTTTCTCAAGGTCCCACAATTTCAAATGCTTTCTTCTCCAAAAATGTGTCGATTGTGTGGTCTAAACAGGGCAGTTTTGGATATCCAAATTCATATTTTTAGTCCTAGTAAACGGCTTTGCTATCCTCTCCATCGCTAAGCACTGTCCCTGGCCACTGACCTATGCAGAGAGCGGTGACGCACGACTCTTACTGGAAACTCACAAATGGCTTTGAGGTTCAGGCTGGGATTGGCGGCCTGACTTCAGCTTCATTACATTGCGCAAGAACCAAGCGCCTAATATTTTTCCGAGTCTCGGGGGGGGGGGGGGGGGGGCAGACTAGCGGAGCAGATTTTGTACACCAATTTTGCATCAGTGAGCTGCATATAAACTGAAGTTTTTTGTATTTGGCAGCAGTTTCTGCAATTGTTGATAAAGGAAAGGGTTGCTGTAAAAGCCCCAGTGTTGTGCCCATTTAAATATAGTTGGCAATTCACACTGAACACTTACCTTTTTTTTTTTTTTTTTTTTCTACATGAGGATTAAAAAAAAAAAAAAAAATTGCCACAAACTTAGACAATTGTTCCTGGACGGTACAAAGTGAATTTATTATTTTGACTGACTTATATTTTTTGTTTCCGTCTACCCTGATCTGGCCATTTCCCTGCAAAGGGAAGAGTAACTCGGCGGCCTGGTTCACAGTGCGATTTCAGGTGCAACTTAAGTTGCACAGAATTGCATGACGATGGAAATCGCAATATTCTCTCTATGGTGCCTGCTCACATCAATGCAGCATGGTGCACTTTTGGAAAGAGGGTCTGAGCTACTTTGGTGCAATTTCAGCGAGATTTTGGCCAGATAGACTGCAACGGAAACTCACTTAAAATGCATGTATATGAATTTTTGCCAGTAAAGTCTTTTCCCTACCAAAAATGCAGTAGTATCAAAAACACGTCAAATGCAAAGTTTCACTACATCATTGCACAGAAATTTGGATCCAATTGTGGTTGCACTTGTGTGAACCTAACTCTTCCAAATACTTAAACTAGTCTTAAATTTTATAATGTCGAAAACAGGGAAATTGAGGAATCCCGAAACGTAAAGAAAAGGCTAAAAAACAAAGCGGCATTAAAAGAGAAGTCCAGCCAAAGCTCATTTGGCTGGGCTTCTCCTAAGGGCCACATGAGTGTTAGGCCCCGTACACACGGTCGGACCAAACCAATGAGACTGGCCCGTCGGACCGTTTTCATCGGTTCACCTCTGAAGTGGCCGTACGGCCTGATATGTGTACACACCATCAGTCCAAAATCTGATCGGGTCAGAACGCGGTGATGTCAAACACACGACGTGCTGAATAAAACGAAGTTCAATGCTTCCAAGCATGCGTCGACTTGATTCTGAGCATGCGCGGGTTTTGAACCGATGCTTTTCTGTACTATCCATCGGTTTGGTACGATGGGGCAGCGGTCCATCGGTTCGGTTTTGAAGCATGTTTAGAAATTTTGGACCGAAGGAAACCAGACCGATAGCCTATACACGCGGTCAGTTTGGTCCGATGAGAATGAACCGAAGTTCATTTTCATTCTCATCGGACCAAACCGACCGTGTGTACGGGGCCTAATTCGTTTTAAACTCCTGTGACCCGTTTTCAGCAGATGTCAGACTGAAGTCCACGCTCTGCTGACATCACCAAGATCAGTCCAGGCACCGCATCATCCCGACAATGGGAGTCTGGATCTGCCAGGTGCCTGGACTGATACCCATCTCGGCGCCTAAGTGAGCTGCTGAGAGACTGAGATGGCTGCTCTCCGCCCCTCCACAACTCGGCGCTCCAATGAACGTGGAGGAGCAGAGAGCTGCTGATTTGACAGTCAGCAGCTCTCTGCTCGGGGAGCTGCGAGAACCAAGCCATCGGCAGTGTTCAATCACTCGGTTCTCAGTGTAGAAGCGCCAGGGGACAGATGCAGCAGCAGCAGCATCAGACTGAGGTAAAACTGAAAAAAAATCCCATGCTTCTTTTAAAGTGGTTGTAAACGTTAATCTTGTACCTATAGGTAAGCCTACAATAAGGCTTACCTATAGGTAATGTAAATATCTCCTAAATGTGCTCCGTTTAGGAGTTATTTACTATATATGGAGCCAATGACATCACAGGCGCATGCATGCTGAAGGAATGGCCACCCAGCGGTTTACAACCGCTTTACAATGTTGCCTCCCTATTGCCCTGCATACATTTTTTTTTATAAATCTTGATGCAAATCCCATGCAGTCAAGCTCCTCTTTGTAATGGGCTGACAACAGGGCTGAATCGCATAGCGCAGTGATGTCACCTGCCGGCATCCATAACCTTTTTTAGGTGTTTTCGGCAGAGAAGAAAGTTTGTCCATCGCTTGTGCAAAAACAATTTGGAGTCAGAGGCCACATAGAAAAAGTTAAAGGTAATTACAAATAAATCTATTCTAAAATGTATGCAGGGCAATAGGGAAGCAACTTTTTTAAAGCTGCTTGTTTTTTAGCCTTTCCTTCTACTTTAAATCTCCCTCTAGATTTGGCCAATAAAGTGTTTTGCCTAAACTTCCCGCATTCATCGATGGCTACTGCGGTAGAAGACTCTACTGCAGATTTTGAATAGTGAGCCTGTGTCGGCATCTAAATGGGTTAATGGTTGGGAGGGAGATTGTCCCTGGAAAAGATTACGGAGAGGTGGAGCTGCTGGCTGGAACAAAGTGTATACGCCACCAAGGGGCCGTCAGCCGGGTTGGAATTTCTATCATATGTACTAGGCATGTGTGGAATGTTTGGTATCCCAGCCCCTGTCCGAGCAGCGCACGTAACTGGCAATCTGGCGCTTGTGATCAGCACTTTAGCAGATGTATCCCGGTAAGAAGGTGTCAGGAGAAACATTAGCAAGTGTTTTTAGTGTGATCTTGCTCCAGTATTTTTAGGATAAGGGCCTTGTGTGCAATAGAATCCAGCAATGTGCACACCGGAGTGACCCATTCGTATCCCTTCTTTGTGCCTCCAGATTATTTGCTGTGTTTAATATTGTGCTTTATGCAGTCATTTTGAGATGAGATTGGTTTTCTGATGCGTAACCCTTGTTAATGTGATCCTATTATATAAAACGATTCACTTTTCTCAAATTATGCGTTGCATGAATTAATTAAACTCCTGATCCCTAAGGCATACAAACCGCGAGATCTCTCCATGCAGAGACCCGCAGACCCAAATACCTTGGTGAAATGTCAGTCCTCCTTCAGCAGGATCACAATCATTCTGCTGCTATTGAAAATTAAAAGATAGATGTCGCTTGGTTGAGCGTGGTGGGAACAAATTATTTCATTTTCTGTTTTTTTTAAGATGATTGTTGAGGCATTGGAACTAAACCATGGCCAGCCTCCAAACATTGTAAAAGCAATCTGGATCTCCGCTATCCTAATCTCTGCCACCCCATCCCTTTAAAATGAGAAAGGCGTTTATATTATACTATAAACTACATTCTTTATCTTGTTTTGGGTCACTCCCTGTTGCTGTCCCTGTACATAACTGTTCTCTCCTAGCTGCAAATCTATAATGGTCTCTGAATCAATGTGATCTGAACTTTTATTGCTTTGATTACATTTTTTTTTTTCGTTTCTTGTAACTTTCAGCGTTTGGTCATGTTGGACTTTTGTTGTAATACCGCTGGATGGCTTTTTTTTTTCTTGTGTTGGATATAAGGAAGGTTTAGAACATCTGTCTGGTTTTCCTGCTGTCTCTCCATTTGGGAGATCTCCACTTAGTGTCCTGGTGAAAGGGAGGTAATGGGACAGAGGCAGAGACCAGTTCTTGTCAATGCGTTTTGCAGAGACACGAAGAAAGTGGAAATCTTTACATAGGGGGATCACATCTGGCAGTAAAAAAGTGGAAATACTCCAACTTTTCACTATTTCCCAACTCCAAAAGAATTTTGGGTGAAGATTGGTGCTTCATTGCCCAAAATATAAAGGCCAACTACACCAATATTTAGAATTTTCAGTTTTATCTTGTCAAGTTGAAACACGCATTCTCATATCTTTGCTGGAATTGCCCTCACAGCCTGGCCATTATGAAGTTAAATAATGACCTACTCCAGGGGTCTCCAAAATGTTCAAACAAAGGGCCAGTTTATTGTCCTTCAGAATTTAGGCGGGCCGGATTGTGGCCAGTGGGCGCAGAAAATGTCCCGGGCCCAGCATCAGTGAGAATAAATATGGCCTCGGGTTGGTGGTCAGTAGGAGGAGTAAAGCCCCCCTATCAGTAGGAGGAATCGTATCCCATCAGTGGAAGGAATAGTGCCCCCTTGTTGGTGTCCATGGGAGGAATAGTGTCTCATATCGGTGGGAGGGATAGTGCCCCAAGGGCCCGATAAAGGCTAGCAAAGGGCCACAGTTTGGAGACCCCTGACCTACTCTATCCAATGGATTCCCATTCCCCTTGGTACAAACTAAATTTGGAATCCAGCTGAATTTACATTTTACTAGCCTTTTGTGAGGTAGGGGCAACACAAAATATTTCTGGAAATCTCATCATTGGGAACTCTGCAGATTACCTTTTAGAGAATTTACAGATCTGGCCATATTCCACACAAATTGACCATAAAGGAATAGTATAATAATAACTTTAAATGCATTTTCCCAAAATAAAGGAGTGGGAAAAGTTCCCTTTTTGTTACAAATCTTTATTTTTCCCCCGCCCCGTCTCTGAACTGTATCCAATGGCTCATACTGAAGACATATACATTTCCCTAGCTATCACGCCTAATTTTCCATATCTACGTAGACACTGGAATTTTTGTTTGGATTTCTAAAGGATCAATGCTGATATTTTTGCTTTGGATGGAAGCTAGGGAACTGAATGGGCCACAGATTACGTCTAACTCAGACTTCTGCTGTAGGATGTTGTGATCTCTGCTATAACTATTCTTTGAAGTGTAAAATGCATGTCGTCTCCAACAGGGAGAGTAAGACCCTTCCATATTGGTTGCACAAGTTGATGAAACCTGGGAACATGGGTACCTAGATCTTGCACTTCAGCACCTGAGAGATCTAGGAAAATTGGTAATTGGGGCAACCAGGCATGATTGGGCTTATTCAAGAATCTGACTAATTGGTGGTAAATTCTTACCATTGTTCAGTTTTGCTTATGAAATATGTAGACTTTGCTTAATTTGGTTTTATTGACTTTGTGTCTGACTTTTCTGCTTGCCTCAGGAGGCATCTAAGGTATGACAGGTGCTGCCCTGTCTGATCTTGTGTACAACCAACCAGGGAAGCTGTAACATAATATCCAAGCTATATCCCAACCCTCGTCCCAAAATCTTACCTGAAGCATCTTCTGTGCTCCTCCCGGAACCTCCTGCTCTCATCCAATATTTCTGCAGCACCTCTCCTGTTCTCTGGCACTGCCTTCCCCAACAGTACCTCTCCTGTTCTCTGGCACTGCCTTCCCCAACAGTACCTCTCCTGTTCTCTGGCACTGCCTTCCCCAACAGCACCTCTCCTGTTCTCTAGCACTGCCTTCCCCAACAGCACCTCTCCTGTTCTCTGGCACTGCCTTCCCCAACAGCACCTCTCCTGTTCTCTGGCACTGCCTTCCCCAACAGCACCTCTCCTGTTCTCTGGCACTGCCTTCCCCAACAGTATCTCTCCTGTTCTCTGGCACTGCCTTCCCCAAACTGTCTTGCTATCTCCTACTCTGTCCACCTTTTGGGTGATCCCTGAATTCTCTTCAGGGTAGCCTATCCTGCCTCTACCTAAAAACTGTACTTTTACTTTCTATCCGTTTGTCCCACAGGTATTACCCCCTTGTATCGCTCACCCCAGCCTTATAAATTGTCAGCTCTCACAAATTGTCTTAATTGTCATTTTGTTTATATGGGTGCTGTATTGAATCTGCATGTAAAAATTATGTAAATAATTGCCTTGAACTATCTGACTTGATTCCTAATCATAGCCTGTGTCTTTTTGTTTTTTTCCACAGGGAACGGCACATCTTTCTGGCTCACCAGCAGCAGTTCTTCAGTGGCAAGCTTTATGTTCCTGCTCTGTGCTAAAGCTGCCAGTTGAAGAACTGTTGAAGTTGGCTATTGTTCACCTTGAAAACCCAAAGTCATCAGAGAAGACATGACCTATTGACTGATCCATATGTGTTACGACGAGTGGGATTTCTGCAAAGCGGGATCTGTGTCTTCAATACATAGCCATTCGTTATCATTTCTGGTGGATATTGGAGCGTTTTGGCCACCAATGGTTTTATAGATCTTTCAAGGCTGTGCTGGTGGGACTTTTACCTCCTAAGTTTCCAGATCTGCGTACCTAACCTCTTCAAGGCACAGTCGTCTTGATACATTTTTACAGGAAACCTATACAAGACTGCCTTTGCTGGCCCCTCCTGAAAATGCTTGTTGCATGACTGTCAGTGAAATTGTTTCCCGAGTCTATGACCTGTAACATTGATGCAGCTTTGGTCTTCTGACGCTTGCTGCATATTTGTTTAAATTACTTGGGTAGTTTGGATGTCAGTCAACTAGTGGTTTCTGAATGTGGTCAGCAATGGCATCCTCCATATTTTGCTCATGCTGTGTGTGTTTGTTTTTATTTTTATTTTTTTTAAATAAATAAAATGTGTATATGTCAAGCTTTTTATTTACTTTTTAAGTCTTATAGATATGAAATATTGCTTATGACTAGTCATATTTTCTAGGCTGTCCTTAAAGTAAATCTTTCACCAGAGAAATATGTGGACTGATATTGCTGATGGCCTTTTAAAATGTCAGCTTGGCTGTTGACCCTCTGACTTTAATTTTTTGAGTTACTGGCTCAGAACCAATATGTATATTGGGAAAGTCAGAAGTCTTTAGCTGCATACTTGTTAGCTGGGGGGTTAGCGTGTCAGCCAGTCAGAAGCTAGCTTATGCAGCATGTCATTTCCTGAAACAAAGAAGGAGGCTGCCATTGCTGACTTCTTCTCTAACCCAGCACAAGTATACCAATAGTTGTCCTGGACTTCAATCCGAGTCACTGACCTAAAATAACGGTGTCCTAGGATTGATATTTAAGTCAATTGGTTAGCATGACAAATGGCATTCTCAGAAAAACCTCAAAGGCAGGCCTTCGAGTTTCTCTCAGTGATGGTTTACTTTAACTGCTTTACTAGAAAAGTCAGCTGCTTACAGGGTTCAATAGCTCAATGTGAAATTTATACACAGCTGAATGATCAGAGGAATGACTTCTCTGTCCAAACTTTAGAGACTGCCAGTCTGGAAGGTGTGTGTGTGTGTGTGTGTGTGTGTGTGTGTATATATATATATATGTATATATGTATGTATGTATGTATGTGTGTGTATATATGTATGTGTGTGTATATATGAGTGTGTATATATGTATATATGTAATGTGTGTGTGTATATATGTATGTATGTGTGTGTATATATGTATGTGTGTGTGTGTGTGTATATATGTATATATTTTATTTATGAAAACCAATAGTGCTTGTGAATCCTCTGCTACAGATGTCATCTGTAATAAATGGTTGTTTGTAAAATAAAGACTTGATATACAATAAGTATTAAAGTTCATTATATTAAGAAACGGACCCCAAGCTATTATGCCTTTTTTTTTTTTTTTTTTTCCTTTCCTCACCTAAGAAAGTATGCTGATCAGGTGTTCAAGGGCAGCTCTTATTATATTGGCACAAGCCTACAAAAATTCTATGTTGGGAATGCAGTATTAGGAGTGGTAACATCTAGAGAGTAGGAACTGATGTGTTTTTTGCTCCTGGAGTTAGAGGTATAAATGAAATCTGTAGGTACCTCAACTTTAAAGATTTGTATTTAGTGAAAAAGATGTACTATGACTGCAAGCATTCACAGCGAACCTTACTAAAAATAGCTTTCTAGCTAGAGGTTTTCAGCAGCATGAAATCCTGGAAAGCATAGTGCCTATGTTTAACTCTCTAGCATTTTGACCTGGAAAAAGCTTTAATCCCGAGACGATTTTGTTAGCTAGGTTTCCAGCTCTGCATTTATTTTTTTTGACTCGCAACAGGCTTTCCTCAAAGTGGCTGAGGGAAGAATCCTTTTTTGCACATGGCAACCACCACTTCTGCACAGTAACCAATGAGCTTCCAGGTTTTATTACCAGGCTTAATTGAACAAGCTGGGGTTTGAAGCTCATTGGTTTCTATGCAGAAGTGAGCCTGATTTTGTGCTTTCCAGCTCTAGTAAATAAACACCATTGTGTACTTAAAAGTGGGGTATGCCTGTCAGACAAGCAGCACCAGGAAATTCCTCCATCCATGTTATTTAGCATGGATATGGGAATCTATGGAATTCTCTGGTTCAGCCAACTGGGCTGAACAAGGGAAAAAACTTTTGTGAATGGATACCTTCAGGCAGCATTTTTATGAATTGGTTTGTACTTTTAAAATGGTTTCTCCAGTCATCACTTTCAAGATGCAAATCATACTCTCACTTGAACAACCTATTTTTTATATACCACTCACTCTCATTTACATAAAGAATGATTAGTCTTATGATTAACGTTTCATAGAAAACATGACACTTTTTTACAAGCTCTTTGTTATGTTGGTTAATATATTTGCTTTTACAAGGTGAAAAGTAATAACACCCCCACATAGATTAGATTGCTTCTGCTGGACCTTCCACAGCTTTTCTTGTGATGAGGACTGTGGCCATCATTCAGATAAGGCAGTCTGAGCGTCGGGTACTTCATGCACCAGTGTTGATCTGATGACTCAGTACAGCTGAGCTCTCAGGTCTTCGAAGCATTTACCTACTTATCAATTCACTGTAATTTTCCCTGCAGGGAAAAAAAAAATAACATGAACATTTCCAGAAGATGTAATGTATACAATTTATTGTGCATTTACATATATCAGGACTATTCTCTGAGCTCCTTATTATTGGACTATGCATTACAGCTTGGCTAACCCTTCCAAAAATAATTGACCATCATTATAGCTATTAATGTGCTAGAACAAGGTACACTATGCCTTTAACCTCCCTGGCGGTATGATTCTGTCTGGAATTACGTACCAAAAGCAGTACAATTATTTTGCAAGGAAATTTGGCGTTTTATACTGCAGCCTTGTAATTCTTAGGAATAACTCATTTAAATCTGACCAAACAAAAGTCTAGTAGGCATCCCGGGTATGATTTTTTTTAAAAACTAAATTATAATATAATTATAACATAATATAATTATAATAAAAATTATTCAATAATGTAATCGACTCAATCACTGAAATCTGCTCAGTTGCAGAATTGTCGCTGTCATTACTTTATTTTTTTATGACGAATTTCCCCACAAATCGCTATCGCACAATTCTGCAAGTGATTCTAATTTATTATTGCTGTTTTCTAGCTGCTCTAAAACCATTTTTGACATAAAGGGACACTTTTGGTTGCTATGGACAATCTACAGTTTGCAGAGAGAAAGAATGTTTTTATTATATAAAAGTACATGTAGGACATTGGGCAGACCACTAGAGACAAGGGGGTGTATATTTTTTTTACATAAGTACTGTAATCTATAAGATTACAGTATACTGTATGTATTGTGTTTGTTTACTTTTTTTAATTTGGCGCTCCGTTCTCCGCCCCCGTGCATCGTAACGTCGCAGGGAACGGAGATCGGCGGCACACGGGGACACTGTGAATCTAGCGAGCACCTGCTCGCTCACACAGCGGGGGTGCATCGCTGGATCCAGGGACAGTAACTTGTCTGTGGATTCAGCGAGCAGATGCGCCGCTGCATACTCTGCACATCTACCCCGAGCGTGACTCATGGATACCGATCCTAGCATGAAAAAAACCACCCCGAGTCACGCTGGGGGATACCGACAGGGAGGTTAATAGCAGCCGGTCTCACTACATAACAGCCACTCGTTATCCCTTACCGCAAAAGAAGACTGGAAGATCATTTGGCTCCCTCCAATGTCCTCAGATACCTACCTTTCATACTGCATTATATTAACCCTTTTCTGAAATGGGTAGAATTGCTTACTAATATGAATATTCATTGGGCAAGGACAAAGTGGCATCTATGAAAGCTGGTTGGTAAATGTATTACAAAGTGGCCCTACACCTAAACGGGTTTCTTTAAAGAGACACTGTTGCCAGACCATTAATTCCAGGGGTGCCCAACCAGTGGCCACAGAGCCCTCTGATGTGGCCCGTGACTGCCTGCTCTGGGATGACAGGTTGGTAACCTGCCATACCAGAACATTAGTGTTGTGAATGAAACTGGCGGTCGAGAAAGCAAGTGGCTGCGGAGCAGAGCCGCATCATAAGCCAATGCTCCCTATATAGTGCCAACTCCTGTAACAGGCAGAGTTATACCCAATGTACTCTGCCTGGGACAGCAACAGCTGGTGATACCTGAATGAAAGACTTTTATTAAAGGTACGTTTATTACTAAAAATCATAGTGTGTATATATTGGCATATCTGTTCTGCAGTGGTTACTGGGCTGCTTTCAAACTGATCCGCAGGTGCAGTGCACCTGCACTGAGCCATAGATGGCTGTTATTACCTGTGGGTTTGGTGTGCTTTCAGAAAGCACCACACCTGCAGGATATAATAGATGTCTATTGCAAAGTGCAGCT